>NW_027615326.1:27500-40000 GCF_965212315.1 Lampetra planeri | reverse complement strand
GGGAAATCGCTCATTTTTGCGTCGCCAAATATCGTACGAACGCCGTGAAACTTCCACAGGCTTTTTCAGCAGATTTGCACCTGCACTCAAAAAAGTCAAAATTTTTACACATAGACCCCATCAAACGGGAGAAATTGGCCCGGATTGCTCTCATGTGCGTTACGGGGCATCGTTTCTCTCGCGCCGAATTCTCTCGAGCTGGGAAATCGCTCATTTTTGCGTCGCCAAATATCGTACGAACGCCGTGAAACTTCCACAGGCTTTTTCAGCAGATTTGCACGTGCACTCAAAAAAGTCAAAATTTTTACACATAGACCCCATCAAACGGGAGAAATTGGCCCGGATTGCTCTCATGTGCGTTACGGGGCATCGTTTCTGTCGCGCCGAATTCCATCGAGCTGGGAAATCGCTCATTTTTGCGTCGCCAAATATCGTACGAACGCCGTGAAACTTCCACAGGCTTTTTCAGCAGATTTGCACGTGCACTCAAAAAAGTCAAAATTTGTACACATAGACCCCATCAAACGGGAGAAATTGGCCCGGATTGCTCTCATGTGCGTTACGGGGCATCGTTTCTCTCGCGCCGAATTCTCTCGAGCTGGGAAATCGCTCATTTTTGCGTCGCCAAATATCGTACGAACGCCGTGAAACTTCCACAGGCTTTTTCAGCAGATTTGCACGTGCACTCAAAAAAGTCAAAATTTTTACACATAGACCCCATCAAACGGGAGAAATTGGCCGGGATTGCTCTCATGTGCGTTACGGGGCATCGTTTCTCTCGCGCCGAATTCCATCGAGCTGGGAAATCGCTCATTTTTGCGTCGCCAAATATCGTACGAACGCCGTGAAACTTCCACAGGCTTTTCCAGCAGATTTGCACGTGCACTCAAAAAAGTCAAAATTTTTACACATAGACCCCATCAAACGGGAGAAATTGGCCCGGATTGCTCTCATGTGCGTTACGGGGCATCGTTTCTCTCGCGCCGAATTCTCTCGAGCTGGGAAATCGCTCATTTTTGCGTCGCCAAATATCGTACGAACGCCGTGAAACTTCCACAGGCTTTTTCAGCAGATTTGCACCTGCACTCAAAAAAGTCAAAATTTTTACACATAGACCCCATCAAACGGGAGAAATTGGCCCGGATTGCTCTCATGTGCGTTACGGGGCATCGTTTCTCTCGCTCCGAATTCCATCGAGCTTGGAAATCGCTCATTTTTGCGTCGCCAAATATCGTACGAACGCCGTGAAACTTCCACAGGCTTTTCCAGCAGATTTGCACCTGCACTCAAAAAAGTCAAAATTTTTACACATAGACCCCATCAAACGGGAGAAATTGGCCCGGATTGCTCTCATGTGCGTTACGGGGCATCGTTTCTCTCGCGCCGAATTCTCTCGAGCTGGGAAATCGCTCATTTTTGCGTCGCCAAATATCGTACGAACGCCGTGAAACTTCCACAGGCTTTTTCAGCAGATTTGCACCTGCACTCAAAAAAGTCAAAATTTGTACACATAGACCCCATCAAACGGGAGAAATTGGCCGGGATTGCTCTCATGTGCGTTACGGGGCATCGTTTCTCTCGCTCCGAATTCCATCGAGCTGGGAAATCGCTCATTTTTGCGTCGCCAAATATCGTACGAACGCCGTGAAACTTCCACAGGCTTTTTCAGCAGATTTGCACGTGCACTCAAAAAAGTCAAAATTTGTACACATAGACCCCATCAAACGGGAGAAATTGGCCGGGATTGCTCTCATGTGCGTTACGGGGCATCGTTTCTCTCGCGCCGAATTCCATCGAGCTGGGAAATCGCTAATTTTTGCGTCGCCAAATATCGTACGAACGCCGTGAAACTTCCACAGGCTTTTCCAGCAGATTTGCACGTGCACTCAAAAAAGTCAAAATTTTTACACATAGACCCCATCAAACGGGAGAAATTGGCCCGGATTGCTCTCATGTGCGTTACGGGGCATCGTTTCTCTCGCGCCGAATTCTCTCGAGCTGGGAAATCGCTCATTTTTGCGTCGCCAAATATCGTACGAACGCCGTGAAACTTCCACAGGCTTTTTCAGCAGATTTGCACCTGCACTCAAAAAAGTCAAAATTTTTACACATAGACCCCATCAAACGGGAGAAATTGGCCCGGATTGCTCTCATGTGCGTTACGGGGCATCGTTTCTCTCGCTCCGAATTCCATCGAGCTTGGAAATCGCTCATTTTTGCGTCGCCAAATATCGTACGAACGCCGTGAAACTTCCACAGGCTTTTCCAGCAGATTTGCACCTGCACTCAAAAAAGTCAAAATTTTTACACATAGACCCCATCAAACGGGAGAAATTGGCCCGGATTGCTCTCATGTGCGTTACGGGGCATCGTTTCTGTCGCGCCGAATTCCATCGAGCTGGGAAATCGCTCATTTTTGCGTCGCCAAATATCGTACGAACGCCGTGAAACTTCCACAGGCTTTTCCAGCAGATTTGCACGTGCACTCAAAAAAGTCAAAATTTTTACACATAGACCCCATCAAACGGGAGAAATTGGCCCGGATTGCTCTCATGTGCGTTACGGGGCATCGTTTCTCTCGCGCCGAATTCTCTCGAGCTGGGAAATCGCTCATTTTTGCGTCGCCAAATATCGTACGAACGCCGTGAAACTTCCACAGGCTTTTTCAGCAGATTTGCACCTGCACTCAAAAAAGTCAAAATTTTTACACATAGACCCCATCAAACGGGAGAAATTGGCCCGGATTGCTCTCATGTGCGTTACGGGGCATCGTTTCTCTCGCTCCGAATTCCATCGAGCTTGGAAATCGCTCATTTTTGCGTCGCCAAATATCGTACGAACGCCGTGAAACTTCCACAGGCTTTTCCAGCAGATTTGCACCTGCACTCAAAAAAGTCAAAATTTTTACACATAGACCCCATCAAACGGGAGAAATTGGCCGGGATTGCTCTCATGTGCGTTACGGGGCATCGTTTCTCTCGCTCCGAATTCCATCGAGCTGGGAAATCGCTCATTTTTGCGTCGCCAAATATCGTACGAACGCCGTGAAACTTCCACAGGCTTTTTCAGCAGATTTGCACGTGCACTCAAAAAAGTCAAAATTTGTACACATAGACCCCATCAAACGGGAGAAATTGGCCGGGATTGCTCTCATGTGCGTTACGGGGCATCGTTTCTCTCGCGCCGAATTCCATCGAGCTGGGAAATCGCTCATTTTTGCGTCGCCAAATATCGTACGAACGCCGTGAAACTTCCACAGGCTTTTTCAGCAGATTTGCACGTGCACTCAAAAAAGTCAAAATTTTTACACATAGACCCCATCAAACGGGAGAAATTGGCCGGGATTGCTCTCATGTGCGTTACGGGGCATCGTTTCTCTCGCTCCGAATTCCATCGAGCTGGGAAATCGCTCATTTTTGCGTCGCCAAATATCGTACGAACGCCGTGAAACTTCCACAGGCTTTTTCAGCAGATTTGCACGTGCACTCAAAAAAGTCAAAATTTTTACACATAGACCCCATCAAACGGGAGAAATTGGCCGGGATTGCTCTCATGTGCGTTACGGGGCATCGTTTCTCTCGCGCCGAATTCCATCGAGCTGGGAAATCGCTCATTTTTGCGTCGCCAAATATCGTACGAACGCCGTGAAACTTCCACAGGCTTTTCCAGCAGATTGGCACGTGCACTCAAAAAAGTCAAAATTTGTACACATAGACCCCATCAAACGGGAGAAATTGGCCGGGATTGCTCTCATGTGCGTTACGGGGCATCGTTTCTCTCGCTCCGAATTCCATCGAGCTGGGAAATCGCTCATTTTTGCGTCGCCAAATATCGTACGAACGCCGTGAAACTTCCACAGGCTTTTCCAGCAGATTTGCACCTGCACTCAAAAAAGTCAAAATTTTTACACATAGACCCCATCAAACGGGAGAAATTGGCCCGGATTGCTCTCATGTGCGTTACGGGGCATCGTTTCTCTCGCGCCGAATTCTCTCGAGCTGGGAAATCGCTCATTTTTGCGTCGCCAAATATCGTACGAACGCCGTGAAACTTCCACAGGCTTTTTCAGCAGATTTGCACCTGCACTCAAAAAAGTCAAAATTTTTACACATAGACCCCATCAAACGGGAGAAATTGGCCCGGATTGCTCTCATGTGCGTTACGGGGCATCGTTTCTCTCGCGCCGAATTCCATCGAGCTGGGAAATCGCTCATTTTTGCGTCGCCAAATATCGTACGAACGCCGTGAAACTTCCACAGGCTTTTTCAGCAGATTTGCACGTGCACTCAAAAAAGTCAAAATTTTTACACATAGACCCCATCAAACGGGAGAAATTGGCCCGGATTGCTCTCATGTGCGTTACGGGGCATCGTTTCTCTCGCGCCGAATTCTCTCGAGCTGGGAAATCGCTCATTTTTGCGTCGCCAAATATCGTACGAACGCCGTGAAACTTCCACAGGCTTTTTCAGCAGATTTGCACGTGCACTCAAAAAAGTCAAAATTTGTACACATAGACCCCATCAAACGGGAGAAATTGGCCGGGATTGCTCTCATGTGCGTTACGGGGCATCGTTTCTCTCGCTCCGAATTCCATCGAGCTGGGAAATCGCTCATTTTTGCGTCGCCAAATATCGTACGAACGCCGTGAAACTTCCACAGGCTTTTTCAGCAGATTTGCACGTGCACTCAAAAAAGTCAAAATTTTTACACATAGACCCCATCAAACGGGAGAAATTGGCCGGGATTGCTCTCATGTGCGTTACGGGGCATCGTTTCTCTCGCGCCGAATTCCATCGAGCTGGGAAATTGCTCATTTTTGCGTCGCCAAATATCGTACGAACGCCGTGAAACTTCCACAGGCTTTTCCAGCAGATTTGCACGTGCACTCAAAAAAGTCAAAATTTTTACACATAGACCCCATCAAACGGGAGAAATTGGCCCGGATTGCTCTCATGTGCGTTACGGGGCATCGTTTCTCTCGCGCCGAATTCTCTCGAGCTGGGAAATCGCTCATTTTTGCGTCGCCAAATATCGTACGAACGCCGTGAAACTTCCACAGGCTTTTTCAGCAGATTTGCACCTGCACTCCAAAAAGTCAAAATTTTTACACATAGACCCCATCAAACGGGAGAAATTGGCCCGGATTGCTCTCATGTGCGTTACGGGGCATCGTTTCTCTCGCTCCGAATTCCATCGAGCTTGGAAATCGCTCATTTTTGCGTCGCCAAATATCGTACGAACGCCGTGAAACTTCCACAGGCTTTTCCAGCAGATTTGCACCTGCACTCAAAAAAGTCAAAATTTTTACACATAGACCCCATCAAACGGGAGAAATTGGCCCGGATTGCTCTCATGTGCGTTACGGGGCATCGTTTCTGTCGCGCCGAATTCCATCGAGCTGGGAAATCGCTCATTTTTGCGTCGCCAAATATCGTACGAACGCCGTGAAACTTCCACAGGCTTTTCCAGCAGATTGGCACGTGCACTCAAAAAAGTCAAAATTTGTACACATAGACCCCATCAAACGGGAGAAATTGGCCGGGATTGCTCTCATGTGCGTTACGGGGCATCGTTTCTCTCGCTCCGAATTCCATCGAGCTGGGAAATCGCTCATTTTTGCGTCGCCAAATATCGTACGAACGCCGTGAAACTTCCACAGGCTTTTTCAGCAGATTTGCACGTGCACTCAAAAAAGTCAAAATTTGTACACATAGACCCCATCAAACGGGAGAAATTGGCCCGGATTGCTCTCATGTGCGTTACGGGGCATCGTTTCTCTCGCGCCGAATTCCATCGAGCTGGGAAATCGCTCATTTTTGCGTCGCCAAATATCGTACGAACGCCGTGAAACTTCCACAGGCTTTTCCAGCAGATTTGCACCTGCACTCAAAAAAGTCAAAATTTTTACACATAGACCCCATCAAACGGGAGAAATTGGCCCGGATTGCTCTCATGTGCGTTACGGGGCATCGTTTCTCTCGCGCCGAATTCTCTCGAGCTGGGAAATCGCTCATTTTTGCGTCGCCAAATATCGTACGAACGCCGTGAAACTTCCACAGGCTTTTTCAGCAGATTTGCACCTGCACTCAAAAAAGTCAAAATTTTTACACATAGACCCCATCAAACGGGAGAAATTGGCCCGGATTGCTCTCATGTGCGTTACGGGGCATCGTTTCTCTCGCGCCGAATTCCATCGAGCTGGGAAATCGCTCATTTTTGCGTCGCCAAATATCGTACGAACGCCGTGAAACTTCCACAGGCTTTTTCAGCAGATTTGCACGTGCACTCAAAAAAGTCAAAATTTTTACACATAGACCCCATCAAACGGGAGAAATTGGCCCGGATTGCTCTCATGTGCGTTACGGGGCATCGTTTCTCTCGCGCCGAATTCTCTCGAGCTGGGAAATCGCTCATTTTTGCGTCGCCAAATATCGTACGAACGCCGTGAAACTTCCACAGGCTTTTTCAGCAGATTTGCACGTGCACTCAAAAAAGTCAAAATTTGTACACATAGACCCCATCAAACGGGAGAAATTGGCCGGGATTGCTCTCATGTGCGTTACGGGGCATCGTTTCTCTCGCTCCGAATTCCATCGAGCTGGGAAATCGCTCATTTTTGCGTCGCCAAATATCGTACGAACGCCGTGAAACTTCCACAGGCTTTTTCAGCAGATTTGCACGTGCACTCAAAAAAGTCAAAATTTTTACACATAGACCCCATCAAACGGGAGAAATTGGCCGGGATTGCTCTCATGTGCGTTACGGGGCATCGTTTCTCTCGCGCCGAATTCCATCGAGCTGGGAAATCGCTCATTTTTGCGTCGCCAAATATCGTACGAACGCCGTGAAACTTCCACAGGCTTTTCCAGCAGATTTGCACCTGCACTCAAAAAAGTCAAAATTTTTACACATAGACCCCATCAAACGGGAGAAATTGGCCCGGATTGCTCTCATGTGCGTTACGGGGCATCGTTTCTCTCGCTCCGAATTCCATCGAGCTTGGAAATCGCTCATTTTTGCGTCGCCAAATATCGTACGAACGCCGTGAAACTTCCACAGGCTTTTCCAGCAGATTTGCACCTGCACTCAAAAAAGTCAAAATTTTTACACATAGACCCCATCAAACGGGAGAAATTGGCCCGGATTGCTCTCATGTGCGTTACGGGGCATCGTTTCTCTCGCGCCGAATTCTCTCGAGCTGGGAAATCGCTCATTTTTGCGTCGCCAAATATCGTACGAACGCCGTGAAACTTCCACAGGCTTTTTCAGCAGATTTGCACCTGCACTCAAAAAAGTCAAAATTTGTACACATAGACCCCATCAAACGGGAGAAATTGGCCCGGATTGCTCTCATGTGCGTTACGGGGCATCGTTTCTCTCGCTCCGAATTCCATCGAGCTTGGAAATCGCTCATTTTTGCGTCGCCAAATATCGTACGAACGCCGTGAAACTTCCACAGGCTTTTCCAGCAGATTTGCACCTGCACTCAAAAAAGTCAAAATTTTTACACATAGACCCCATCAAACGGGAGAAATTGGCCCGGATTGCTCTCATGTGCGTTACGGGGCATCGTTTCTGTCGCGCCGAATTCCATCGAGCTGGGAAATCGCTCATTTTTGCGTCGCCAAATATCGTACGAACGCCGTGAAACTTCCACAGGCTTTTCCAGCAGATTGGCACGTGCACTCAAAAAAGTCAAAATTTGTACACATAGACCCCATCAAACGGGAGAAATTGGCCGGGATTGCTCTCATGTGCGTTACGGGGCATCGTTTCTCTCGCTCCGAATTCCATCGAGCTGGGAAATCGCTCATTTTTGCGTCGCCAAATATCGTACGAACGCCGTGAAACTTCCACAGGCTTTTTCAGCAGATTTGCACCTGCACTCAAAAAAGTCAAAATTTTTACACATAGACCCCATCAAACGGGAGAAATTGGCCCGGATTGCTCTCATGTGCGTTACGGGGCATCGTTTCTCTCGCGCCGAATTCCATCGAGCTGGGAAATCGCTCATTTTTGCGTCGCCAAATATCGTACGAACGCCGTGAAACTTCCACAGGCTTTTTCAGCAGATTTGCACGTGCACTCAAAAAAGTCAAAATTTGTACACATAGACCCCATCAAACGGGAGAAATTGGCCCGGATTGCTCTCATGTGCGTTACGGGGCATCGTTTCTCTCGCGCCGAATTCTCTCGAGCTGGGAAATCGCTCATTTTTGCGTCGCCAAATATCGTACGAACGCCGTGAAACTTCCACAGGCTTTTTCAGCAGATTTGCACGTGCACTCAAAAAAGTCAAAATTTGTACACATAGACCCCATCAAACGGGAGAAATTGGCCGGGATTGCTCTCATGTGCGTTACGGGGCATCGTTTCTCTCGCTCCGAATTCCATCGAGCTGGGAAATCGCTCATTTTTGCGTCGCCAAATATCGTACGAACGCCGTGAAACTTCCACAGGCTTTTTCAGCAGATTTGCACGTGCACTCAAAAAAGTCAAAATTTTTACACATAGACCCCATCAAACGGGAGAAATTGGCCGGGATTGCTCTCATGTGCGTTACGGGGCATCGTTTCTCTCGCGCCGAATTCCATCGAGCTGGGAAATCGCTCATTTTTGCGTCGCCAAATATCGTACGAACGCCGTGAAACTTCCACAGGCTTTTCCAGCAGATTTGCACCTGCACTCAAAAAAGTCAAAATTTTTACACATAGACCCCATCAAACGGGAGAAATTGGCCCGGATTGCTCTCATGTGCGTTACGGGGCATCGTTTCTCTCGCTCCGAATTCCATCGAGCTTGGAAATCGCTCATTTTTGCGTCGCCAAATATCGTACGAACGCCGTGAAACTTCCACAGGCTTTTCCAGCAGATTTGCACCTGCACTCAAAAAAGTCAAAATTTTTACACATAGACCCCATCAAACGGGAGAAATTGGCCCGGATTGCTCTCATGTGCGTTACGGGGCATCGTTTCTCTCGCGCCGAATTCTCTCGAGCTGGGAAATCGCTCATTTTTGCGTCGCCAAATATCGTACGAACGCCGTGAAACTTCCACAGGCTTTTTCAGCAGATTTGCACCTGCACTCAAAAAAGTCAAAATTTGTACACATAGACCCCATCAAACGGGAGAAATTGGCCGGGATTGCTCTCATGTGCGTTACGGGGCATCGTTTCTCTCGCTCCGAATTCCATCGAGCTGGGAAATCGCTCATTTTTGCGTCGCCAAATATCGTACGAACGCCGTGAAACTTCCACAGGCTTTTTCAGCAGATTTGCACGTGCACTCAAAAAAGTCAAAATTTGTACACATAGACCCCATCAAACGGGAGAAATTGGCCGGGATTGCTCTCATGTGCGTTACGGGGCATCGTTTCTCTCGCGCCGAATTCCATCGAGCTGGGAAATCGCTCATTTTTGCGTCGCCAAATATCGTACGAACGCCGTGAAACTTCCACAGGCTTTTCCAGCAGATTTGCACGTGCACTCAAAAAAGTCAAAATTTTTACACATAGACCCCATCAAACGGGAGAAATTGGCCCGGATTGCTCTCATGTGCGTTACGGGGCATCGTTTCTCTCGCGCCGAATTCTCTCGAGCTGGGAAATCGCTCATTTTTGCGTCGCCAAATATCGTACGAACGCCGTGAAACTTCCACAGGCTTTTCCAGCAGATTTGCACGTGCACTCAAAAAAGTCAAAATTTTTACACATAGACCCCATCAAACGGGAGAAATTGGCCGGGATTGCTCTCATGTGCGTTACGGGGCATCGTTTCTCTCGCTCCGAATTCCATCGAGCTGGGAAATCGCTCATTTTTGCGTCGCCAAATATCGTACGAACGCCGTGAAACTTCCACAGGCTTTTTCAGCAGATTTGCACGTGCACTCAAAAAAGTCAAAATTTTTACACATAGACCCCATCAAACGGGAGAAATTGGCCGGGATTGCTCTCATGTGCGTTACGGGGCATCGTTTCTCTCGCGCCGAATTCCATCGAGCTGGGAAATCGCTCATTTTTGCGTCGCCAAATATCGTACGAACGCCGTGAAACTTCCACAGGCTTTTCCAGCAGATTGGCACGTGCACTCAAAAAAGTCAAAATTTGTACACATAGACCCCATCAAACGGGAGAAATTGGCCGGGATTGCTCTCATGTGCGTTACGGGGCATCGTTTCTCTCGCTCCGAATTCCATCGAGCTGGGAAATCGCTCATTTTTGCGTCGCCAAATATCGTACGAACGCCGTGAAACTTCCACAGGCTTTTCCAGCAGATTTGCACCTGCACTCAAAAAAGTCAAAATTTTTACACATAGACCCCATCAAACGGGAGAAATTGGCCCGGATTGCTCTCATGTGCGTTACGGGGCATCGTTTCTCTCGCGCCGAATTCTCTCGAGCTGGGAAATCGCTCATTTTTGCGTCGCCAAATATCGTACGAACGCCGTGAAACTTCCACAGGCTTTTTCAGCAGATTTGCACCTGCACTCAAAAAAGTCAAAATTTTTACACATAGACCCCATCAAACGGGAGAAATTGGCCCGGATTGCTCTCATGTGCGTTACGGGGCATCGTTTCTCTCGCGCCGAATTCCATCGAGCTGGGAAATCGCTCATTTTTGCGTCGCCAAATATCGTACGAACGCCGTGAAACTTCCACAGGCTTTTTCAGCAGATTTGCACGTGCACTCAAAAAAGTCAAAATTTGTACACATAGACCCCATCAAACGGGAGAAATTGGCCCGGATTGCTCTCATGTGCGTTACGGGGCATCGTTTCTCTCGCGCCGAATTCTCTCGAGCTGGGAAATCGCTCATTTTTGCGTCGCCAAATATCGTACGAACGCCGTGAAACTTCCACAGGCTTTTTCAGCAGATTTGCACCTGCACTCAAAAAAGTCAAAATTTTTACACATAGACCCCATCAAACGGGAGAAATTGGCCCGGATTGCTCTCATGTGCGTTACGGGGCATCGTTTCTGTCGCGCCGAATTCCATCGAGCTGGGAAATCGCTCATTTTTGCGTCGCCAAATATCGTACGAACGCCGTGAAACTTCCACAGGCTTTTCCAGCAGATTTGCACGTGCACTCAAAAAAGTCAAAATTTTTACACATAGACCCCATCAAACGGGAGAAATTGGCCCGGATTGCTCTCATGTGCGTTACGGGGCATCGTTTCTCTCGCGCCGAATTCTCTCGAGCTGGGAAATCGCTCATTTTTGCGTCGCCAAATATCGTACGAACGCCGTGAAACTTCCACAGGCTTTTTCAGCAGATTTGCACGTGCACTCAAAAAAGTCAAAATTTTTACACATAGACCCCATCAAACGGGAGAAATTGGCCGGGATTGCTCTCATGTGCGTTACGGGGCATCGTTTCTCTCGCTCCGAATTCCATCGAGCTGGGAAATCGCTCATTTTTGCGTCGCCAAATATCGTACGAACGCCGTGAAACTTCCACAGGCTTTTTCAGCAGATTTGCACGTGCACTCAAAAAAGTCAAAATTTTTACACATAGACCCCATCAAACGGGAGAAATTGGCCGGGATTGCTCTCATGTGCGTTACGGGGCATCGTTTCTCTCGCGCCGAATTCCATCGAGCTGGGAAATCGCTCATTTTTGCGTCGCCAAATATCGTACGAACGCCGTGAAACTTCCACAGGCTTTTTCAGCAGATTGGCACGTGCACTCAAAAAAGTCAAAATTTGTACACATAGACCCCATCAAACGGGAGAAATTGGCCGGGATTGCTCTCATGTGCGTTACGGGGCATCGTTTCTCTCGCTCCGAATTCCATCGAGCTGGGAAATCGCTCATTTTTGCGTCGCCAAATATCGTACGAACGCCGTGAAACTTCCACAGGCTTTTCCAGCAGATTTGCACCTGCACTCAAAAAAGTCAAAATTTTTACACATAGACCCCATCAAACGGGAGAAATTGGCCCGGATTGCTCTCATGTGCGTTACGGGGCATCGTTTCTCTCGCGCCGAATTCTCTCGAGCTGGGAAATCGCTCATTTTTGCGTCGCCAAATATCGTACGAACGCCGTGAAACTTCCACAGGCTTTTTCAGCAGATTTGCACGTGCACTCAAAAAAGTCAAAATTTTTACACATAGACCCCATCAAACGGGAGAAATTGGCCCGGATTGCTCTCATGTGCGTTACGGGGCATCGTTTCTGTCGCGCCGAATTCCATCGAGCTGGGAAATCGCTCATTTTTGCGTCGCCAAATATCGTACGAACGCCGTGAAACTTCCACAGGCTTTTTCAGCAGATTTGCACGTGCACTCAAAAAAGTCAAAATTTGTACACATAGACCCCATCAAACGGGAGAAATTGGCCCGGATTGCTCTCATGTGCGTTACGGGGCATCGTTTCTCTCGCGCCGAATTCTCTCGAGCTGGGAAATCGCTCATTTTTGCGTCGCCAAATATCGTACGAACGCCGTGAAACTTCCACAGGCTTTTTCAGCAGATTTGCACGTGCACTCAAAAAAGTCAAA
>NW_027615325.1:0-48848 GCF_965212315.1 Lampetra planeri | reverse complement strand
GCTGTAAGGACTGACAAGGAGAAGGCCTCATGCCCTTCATCTCCCTCTTCACTCCTCCTCTCCCTCCAGCTCCTCACGAAGAACAGAGGAGGAACGATTCAGTGCCTGAAAAGGTTAAAGTTGAGCTGCGGGCTGGGTTTCTGCGTCTGCCAGGGGCACCTGAAGAGGGGCAAACATTTACAGGCAAAGGGAGGAGGAGGTGGAAAAAAAATCAAAAGGCTGCCGGAGAGCTGTAGGGTCCATGGTGAGTGTGGGTGTAGGGCCCTTGGAGAGTTTGTCTTGTAATTGAGTCAATTGTTGACCCTCCTGTTCAGCCTGTCTCTGCAAATCCTGGTCAAAAGCCTTCTGGAAAAAAATGGTCGCTCTCGTTCTCCCCTCTTTGCTCCTTATCTGTCTATCAAATACTCCTCTTCACCTTCTCGCTCTCTTTTTCGTGTTCTTCCGCTGTCTCAGGGATAATTGCGCTGTGAGTCAAAGCAGTCATACGGGAGGGGTCTGTTAGGAGATCTGCTGAGACTTACAATCTTCTTTTCACCCAAATCTTCCTTACCCCCCCTAACACTCACCCTCACCTCTCTCCACCATTCATCCCCTATTTTCATTCCTCCTTTTGTTTGCACCGTGGGATGAATTTTAATCACTTCACCCTCCGATCACAGCCACCCCCCCTTTTTTTTTTTCCCCAACTTATATCCAGCACTGGTGCACCATCTCTCCATGGATTGCCCCCCCCCCCCCCCCCCCCCCCAACCCAGCCGCTCTGAGAACATTGAAGGACACAGGATATGTTCCTTTGATGGCGAGAGCAGGGGAGTGTTTGTCACTCCAGGTTAACACAGGCCAAATGTTTGTAACAGGCACGGGACAGACGAGAACGAGGGAAGAAAGAGAATGACAAAAAGAGGGAGGGGACTGTGTGTGTGTGTGTAGGGGGGGGGGGGGGGTACATCCTGCTCGAGAAGAGTGATCATTTTTAAATGCCTCCTTCATTCAAGAACACGTTGTTTGCACAAGGACCCTAACGCTGCGCTGCTTTTGTGGCGGACTTATCCCAAGGGACGGTGCAAGTCAGGGACACCGTCGTCATTCACGTCTCACCCATTTACTGTTGATGCAAGTAGCAAAAGATAAATAAAATACAAGGGTACAATCAAAGGGAAGTTTTGTGACAACAACCACCTAAACTGTGACACTTCATTTTACAAGGACATGAGTCATCCCTCATTTCCTCTTTGCAGGCCACAGATGCTGATCCTGCACATTTGTCCTCGTCTCAGCCTGACTGACTGTCGATATTTGGGGGCACAAGAAGGTCAGGAAATGGACTTTACATGGCAACGTCAGCCAGGAGTGAAAGAAAGAAAGAGGTAGTTGATAAAAATCATATGCAGGTTGAAACAGAACTGCTTTATCAGACAGACAGCTACACGATATTATGAATTTCGTTCATATTTTTTCTTTCAGTAGCTGGAGCATGTGGACGATCCCGTGTCTCCTTTTGTTTGACCATATACAGCGAGAGTCAAATCCTAACTCTCTCTCGCTCCCTCCTTGTGGAGTGTTTTGTTAGGAAATCCTGAACAAACTGTGGATGTTTGTCCTCTCTTTGTCAATGACAGGTTTTTATAGAGTCCTACTATTGACAATTGCGTCGACTCCTGATGGGCCTCACACAAGCTGGATAACACTGAGCAAATAGGTGTATGTACACACAATCTGTCCGAAACACACCACACGCACACACAGCATCCAAATCTACCAGAACGCTCCAAAAGGGAGAAATTAGTAGTTTAGGGAACCAAAAACAGAACATCCTATCGAGAAGTACTAACTAACATTTCAAAAGCATCTAAACGCCATTCATTTTTTGAACGTGTCTAATCTGCTGTCTTCACTTAGTCGAAAAGTATCATTTTATTGTCTCTGTGCCAAAAGAGAACCGCTAGCGATCAGATCCTCAGATAGTGAGAGCTAGATTTACTTCATCAGACCAGGTTTAAAAAACATGAGAAATTACCAGAATTGCTCATAAAAACTATTCTTGAAATACAGAGAATGGTTTTTAATATTTACTGTTAACATCCTACATGATGAATGGGTTTTATTCAGGAAAGTTTTGGCCTCGATAAATTCTGCAACGCTGATGAAAACTGCCTCTATAGAGCGTGTTGAAAGCACAATCAAATGTGCCAACTCTGTGTTTGAGCAATAGTTGCAATGTTTTTTTATAATCTTAAATGTAAAATTTGACGATGTGAAAACTCACATAATAACAAGAGTCAGTATAACCAGTTATATATCCTCAGTACTAACTAGTGTTAGTGACCCGGCGATTGATATACAAATGGAGGAACACAACATGTCCCATACACACGATGAGGACAGGAATGGTGCGAGTTAACATTCATACTGTCTGTAAAGACATATAAATCACATCTGCACACAGTGCAATGGACAGTATCAGCAGCCTTGTGCATGGAGACATCACTTGTCATCACTGCAGTTAGCAGCCATTAGAAATCCTGGTATGAGTCCAGTGAGTTTAAACACCAGAGAGAGACAGATTGGTCACAGCAAAGGAGGGAGCAGAGGAAGAGAGACACTGGCTGCAAGAAAGTGAGAGAAATTAGGAGCAGGCGAGAGGGTGGTGAGAGAGAGGTTGACAAAAAACACACAGGGAGCGGAGCACAGCTTCTATGTCAATGGAGGAGATCATGGATGCCAGCAGGGGGCTCAGCCTTTCACACAATGGACCCCCAACTGAGCCAAGACCCTTAATACCCCATACTCCTATTCACACATCTTTTCAAAGCACCCATACAACCCCAATCCTCCTCCCCCGACTGCGACAGATACTCTGGCCGTGGTCTGTGATTGCAGCCGGGTGACAATAGCGAGAAAACCCGCGTGTTGCAACTAGGGGCCGTCCAGGGACTCACACAGGGGCCATCAGGACACCTTGTCTTTGTGTATTGGAGACAATGGGAACATCTCAGGAACAGCAGTAAAAGCTTCCTCTGTCCTGGCAGGGAGCTGTTAAGAATGACAGGGGCATCAAGTGTCAGTGATAAATGGGTCATTATCATCTGATCTGAGGCGAAGTGTGGGGCTGATAACGAGCCTGTCTATCAAAAATCACAGTTGGCAGTGAGCCACCCCAATGACGGTCACACCAGTCGGAAAACAGCTGGTGAGAGTCCACGGCGGGACAGAAACACCATTATATCGAGTTTTAACGTAATCATCAAGTGAAAAATGTGGTTCCCTGCTGCAGAGCTCCACTAAAACATATGATCCAGACCAATTTATTGAGTCTTCTGGGTGTGATCTGGATGGTGTAATGAAAGAGACATGCAAACATTTCTTGTCTGCCAAAAGAAAACATCTTGAAAAAAAAGTCGTCGTTGGGAGCAGGGAGGAAAAATTTACCTCAACATCCCTGAAAGTTCCAAGGGAATTCTGGCGCCAGCCCAAACACTGGAGACGTGGTGAAGAAGGCGGGCTTTGTGGAGTAAAGGGAACATAGTGAGGGGCAAATGACACATCATTTACTTTGGCAAAAAAATATTGAGATGCTCTGCAACTCAGTAGCATCTTTCAATCTGCCGGTTGCGAATGAAATCATCTCTGAGGCCGAGGAGACTCCCGCCTTTACTCATGATGGAGCTTAGCTCGCTAGCCTCTCAGCGCGCCACTGGCCTCTACTCAAGCAGACCCCCTCCTCCATTTACAAGGCCCTCAGTCGCCGGCTGGTTGCTAGACAATGTGCTTGGTTATGTGGGTTATGTAAAGACCCTCCTGCACACAAAAGCCAATGTGGGCGCCTGTTATGTGGAGCTCTTCAGAGCCCCGGTCAGTTAGCAGAAGAGCTCTGGCGCTAACACTCCAAGTTAAAAACATTGGCTCTTCAATGTGTTTACTAAGGAGAGGAGAGATAGCACGGTGAATTATCTTCTTGTCGCTAATTTCAACCCCCCCAACTTCCGAAACCCCGCTTGACTGAGGTTAAAGCAACTCCCTTGTTGACCTGTTGGAGTATGAGAGCTGTTAGAAAAATGTGTGTGTGTGTGTGTGTGTATTAGACAGATACTTTATTTTGATCTCCGGAGAGAAATTCACAATCACCACTAGCTTTGAAAACACCTCAATTTTCGTTTTGGAGAAATTTGTTGAGGCAAGTCGAATGAGACAAAACAGATACCTTATTTAAATGTTGTCATCGTTGATGACACAATGAGCCATGTGCAGAAATGTTCATCGCCAGCAGAAGAATTACCACACACAAAACGTTTTGGTTCCTAATTCAATACATGCAAACAAGTAGAGTATTCATCAATTCGTCAAATTCATTCATCACATTCATCACACATGCATTTCAAATGGTCTGAATCAAATAGCAGGTTTGCCTCCGTGTGCACCTGTGTGTTGTGTGTCATTACTGGTGTGTGTGTGTGTGTGTGTGTGTGTGTGTGTAGGTGACAACAGACAGCAGGAGCCCTCCAGGCAATGACATGGTGGTAAGCCACACGCCACAGACGCACCGCTGCTCTGCTCTGATGGTCGACTAGCGGGTGAAGAAGTCCCTGAGGTAAAACAAGCCACTATGTGTAAAGGTTCAACTTTAAGACACACAGCTTTGCTTACACAGAAAGTACACACAGATCTTGTTTATGTTTGTGCACCGCAGACTGCTGCCTGCAGACACGTGACTGGCAAAGGACAAAAAAAGGAATCGGACACCCTCACTCGGTGTTCGTGATGCTTACTAGTAAGTAAATTATTTATCTGAATTAAAATAGGAGAGATGATTTTTGTTAACTTCTGTATACAATTATTTTAAACTTTAGTTTTAGTTTTGTACATTTGTTTGTACCTTACTGTAAAAGTATTACCTCTCTTTTTACCTCAATGAGAATCTCCCCTCATGCGATCAATAAAGTGATTCTATTCTATTATGCCCATGGGTCACATTCCCAGGCCGGAAAATCTTGTATTCAAGAAAGACGAATCCTGAAATCACATATTTGCTGCTTTAAGAGCCTAAAAAAAGTCCACTGGAGAAGAAGTGCAAGCCAGCAGCAATAAGTATCAGCCTTTCATTGTGTTTATTTTCCATTGCAACAGGAGACAGTCAATGTTTTACAACCTTCAAGGTCTTCCACTGATTTCCCAGAGATAACGCTCACGGAGACAAAGCTGTGTTTAGGTGACCAGAGATGAACCTGGACCACAGTGAACTCCTGCTGACTGAATTTCTCATCATGTCATCGACAGTCACCTCCACCCACGGAGAGAAAACACCCAAATCTCTGCGCATCCAAACATACGCAGTGACTTCTTGAGCACTCACGTACACACTCTGACCACAAATCACTCCCCCAAACTCAGCCTGACAAGCTGGAGCATGTGTGATGGAGCTCACAGGTTGGAGACATCCTTCTGCCCTTGAGGCTCAGCTCTATCCGACAGGAAGCTGGAGTGTGAGCTTGGACACACAAGACGTGTGGCCGTGTGGCCGTGTGTGTGTGTGTGTGTGTGTGTGTGTGTTGAGGGAGAGGGGGGCTGACTCGACTGGAACTCATTGCAGAGGAATCTGATCAATTAGCCGACAAATTCACAACATTCATTGAACGTTTCCCACATAGGCCAACGTTTACCTCCATCTGAACCAAGATGTTCAGATGGAGGTAAACCACCGAAGCTTCAGTCTGACGTCTGGATTTACACTGTTCAATGCCTCAGTATCAGACTGAGAGATGGGGACTTATGGACAGAAGAACCTTCACTAGTACAGCCGCCGAGTTCCAAGGTAACGTTACCGACCGGAGCCAAGTCAAAGACTTCTTCCAACTGCACTGTCAACCAGCAAAGTCGTTAAGTCTGTTCTAAAGCTAAAGGAGCACATGGCCACGACTCTTCCTTCATTCCAGTCGGATGCTGTAGAACTCTACCATTTATCTTTTTTCCAACACTAGAGTGCGGGTTTGAATCTGAACACATCCGATTCTCTTTTTAAAAGATAAACACCTGTTTTATGATACTGTATGAGTGAAAAGGAAACAAATACCTGATGTGCACCGTATAGAATGTGTCTCTTTTTTGGAATATTTTATTGTCTGTCCCAAATGGTGACAGAAATGTTTCTTTGACAGGGGCTCACAACCCCATTCCTACAAGATACATTTTACATTAATAACACGATAACAATTACATGAATTAATGTACATATATTGAAACACACGTGAGTGAATGTTCTACCTCAAGGTGTTCAGGATGGTTATTGCAGCTGGAATCACAGATTTTTGGAACATATTTGTATTTACATAAATGAATAATGTAGTTAGCTGTGCTAAACACTCTTTTAAGTCCTTTTCTATGGTTTTCCTGGTTTCTGTCATGTCCCCACACGGGCTGCAGTCTTATAATGAAATCATTTTCACAGGCACGTCACTGCTTGTGGCCACAGTGGCCTCTGTTTAGCTAACGCACTTTACACAGTTCTTAAAAGCGCAACTGTTCCGTGTTTCTACCCATCACACTTCGCGGCTCATACTGTGCTGCACACATTACTGTAAATCAGCAACACACACATCACATCATCTACATACGGCGCCCTTGGTCGGCCGCATGCTGAAGCACAAGCACACAATGCTTCAAACTTACCCAAACACATGGACGCACACTGAGTATATAGTGAGCGCTCACCACACTGCTGCTCCACAGCTGTGTGAGAAGGCAAGAGTCGATAAATAACCTCTTTGAACGGATCCTGTGGGTTTCAGTGATTCACTCTTTGAACATCCAGGGATTGTTCTCTAAAGCATAACCAATTTCCACGTGTGTCCCAAATGAAGTTTTCCTTTCACCACACCGAGAACGCAGAGACAGTGTGTATCTGTCAGCAGACCGGGGGCTTTTAATGGACTACAGGTGCCAGCTAATAAGGGCCAATAAATGTGCCAGGGCAGAGCAACTGCCTGTCTTTTCTTGAATAGAAATGACGTGAGCGCAGTGGACGAGGGGGTTGAACTGCTGGGGAAATAATCAGTGGGTGGGAAAGTCCAACAAGGTTACAACTGTCGCAGAGTTGTCCGATTAGATGTGCGACAGGACGTTTTTTTGCGCAGCACTTTGTCAGGTACACGTCATTTTACATGTGTCAGTTGTGGTCCAACAAGTGACTGAAGTGACTGAGGAAGCCCGCTAACGTAACGTTAGTTTATCCCGTAGATTTTGACATGAACTACTTGTTGAGTTACTTGGAGTTTGTACATATCAACAGGCTCAAGGTGGATGACAGATCCACTTCTGTGCTGCGTAGAGGACAGATATGTGACGGCCCAGCTCTACCTGGGAGTCACAGCCGCCGTCACAGCACAGCACTTTGAACCGTGTAGGCTGAAAGACCTTCAGCAGGACTCCGATTTGAGTTTTACTTGTGAAATCCCACTGACAGGGCAGTGTTTCATTTCATTCTGAATTTCATTGTCTGTTTAAAAAAAATATTACTTAGCTTTTTCATGTACCGGTACTTGCCGAGAGAATCCACGTTTTAGCCACGTGCATACAGACACGCACACACTTGATCAAAACCGCGTCCTGACTGATCTTAAGTGCCACACGTGCTCTCCAGATTGAACTCGGCTCACTCCAAACAGGAGCAGTAAAGCACAATAACGACCTACAATTAACAGAGAACACATGCACGTTACATTTACTCAAAGGTCTTTTTTTATTTCATTAACTTCAGAATGTTGCAGCAAAAAAGGGCATGGTGCCAATCGTACCTTGCTTTAAGGGTTTGCCAAATTATAATTTGAAAGTATAAAACCTCTCAACATGTGCACGCTCACATATTTTTTTGACTTTTTTTTTTCTTTGTCACTTCCAAGTGACAAGTTCACATCTTCTTTTGTCTTGTTGTTTTTAGTCTGCAAGTTTCTTGTTTTTATGATATTGAAAAGTCATTCCGGTGGAGGCCCTCTGCCTCTCCCTGTACTAAATATTATTGACCATTTTTACATTTATCTATTATTATATTTATCATTGTTTGTCATTTTGCGGCTGCGGAACATAAAGCAATCAGAAATGTAAGTGTAAGTGTGTACTGGCAGCCGTTTTTATTCGTCCAACTTGAGTTTTCTCTTCTCGAACACGCTCCTTTCCCATCATGCACTGGGCCAAAGGCAGCAACCACCCAGCGCAGGTTGCCAGTCTGCCACAGAGCGAACACTGTGCTCAGTGTGAAAAGAAAAGTGAGCGTGGATCCCTGTTGACCCTCTGTGCATTCAGTCTGGTCCCATGAGCCCAGCATAAATGCCCAGCATGATACCTCGATCTTCTCCACAGTCCAAAGAGCAAGGAACACTCTCACAGCCCCCTTCCTTTCACTGTAACCTGCCCTCGCTCTGTCTTTCTCCGACTTGCACAGAAAGACAGTTTCTCCCCCACTGGTTACTCCTCTGTTGTCTCACGCTCTCTTCAGACTTCTGCTAGCAGGTGCATTACCGTGTGACTGGCAGAGACAGTGAGGAGCATCAGGAGGAAGAGGGCGGAGAGGACGACAGCTCTGGACCTGAAAAAACAACAGCTGCGGCAGCCACATTGTCATTCCAACATTTGTTTCGTGCCGAGTGCAGCGGCAGGTCAGTTCACGGCAGGAGAACCACGCTCCGCGCCTTTTTGCATTCTTTAATGTGGGACCTATGCTGCATTGTCACATGTCCCTCTAAGACATATTGTTCATCCTCTCCAACAGGCATCTGCGTGGTCACCCCACATTCCACGGACGCTCTCCCCAGAGCACACTCCCGGTGTGAAAACCAGCGCAGGCGTCACACCTGCACCCATCCAGTCACAACATGTAGGTGAGCCATTTCCCCAGGTCTTCTCCTGGGGAAATGACCTGCAGGGAGCTTTGTGTGTGGCCCAAAACAGAGGCTACTGATGCTGAAGAGACAACAAACTGCCACTCCATCCTGTTCTGCTTCACTGACTCAGCAATGTTCAGAAATGTTCACTGATCTAAAAACTCTTCTACATGACGACAGCGGACACAATACGCCATGTGGCTGTTTTATGCTGCTCCTGTCTGAGCGCACACACTGTAACCCAGTGAGTCCTTTTTTTACTGGCTCTTGTCTTCATAGTTCTGAGCTACCTGGAAGCGTAGGCCCATCGCGTGCAATTAACGGGCACAATTATGAAACTGAAAAGAAGCTCCAGACGTCCCTTGTGCTCATGGAGAAAATTCATTCTGATCACTTACAGTGGGGTCAGCGCCAGTGTCGGGACCTGGCTTGCTTCTACCCAGACCCCTTTTCTGTCCCTTTCTCTTGTAAATAAAGACTTAATGGTTTACAAGCCTTCCAATAACCGTAATACCTTCAGAGTGAATTAGCTCGCAAAGCAGCCAGACGCACAGGCTCCGATGACCCGGGAGCACACGTGCATTCTCACATTGCGAGGTGAAAATAGTGCGTTTGACAGCCATGTTTTTTGTGTCTTCTACCTCAAACGATCATGATAAAAATTCACTGCCTGTACCAAAATAACTTTTCTGTCCTCTGGCCTGTAGTTGTTGTTAGTTTGTGTGCAGCTATGAATAAACAGTATGTGGACACTGAATCCCTCAAAATTTCAAGGATTTCTACAACGACTGAGTCAATTGGAAACAAATGCAAGGTCTTCTGTACATTCAAGATGTTGTAGAATGGAAGTTAAGTACATTCTTCCTCGAAACACATCTGCAGCAAAGTTAATTTCTCTGCGACAAGCTGCTTGACATGCTACTGATGTCATCCCTTGTTGTGTAGCTCGCCTTGCCTGTGCTGTTCTGCGGCAGGGACACCCTCCCCACTTTCAACAGTTCAACAGGCTCAGAACTAAGCGGCCCTTTTGATGGACACATCGTGACAGAGAGCTCCAGCGGATGTATGTTGGTTGACAAAATTCAGCAGGGAGCTACAGAACATCACGGAACACAGCATAGACGAGGGTCCAGATCACGCTCAGGAAAGAGAGACTTATCTGCTCCATGTTTATGGGCACACATGTAAATTATCTCCACTGCTTCTCAAATACAGACTAGATTTTCCGGGAAGAGAAAAAAAAACAAAAAAAAAAGTGATGAAACTGAACAGGAACCTTGTGTGGCCCTTGCTAATAGTTATGTTGCAGCTCGCTCCATTACAATGAGAAACACCATCTCCCAGATTTAAAGTGGAAAACCACATTTGCTCAGTCAGATACTGTAAGTCGGGCAGGGCCGGGCCAAGCAGGCAGTCAGTCAGCCAGCGAGGACAGTCGAGTTGTAAATGTGTTCCAGCAGGAAAGCTTCAGAGCGAGGCGAGCAGTCTGGAGTCGGCAACTTTCCCCTGCTCCAGCTAGCGCGCCGCCCTCCCTGCAGCCCACCCAAGAAGCAGCCCATGGGCATAAATTTGAGAGGCTGACTCGCTGCAGATTTAAAACAATGTGCATCTCTCTCTCTCTCTCTCCCTCTCTCACTTACGCTGGCTATGAAATGTTTTTCCCGCTCACCTTTTACTCTCCTCCGCTCTTCTTTTCTGTCCAACAAATTCCAATGTTAATGAAAGCGGAAAGCTGTTTCCCAGCAAGCGCCAGTCATATTATTTTTCTAAAGGCTTAACTATGTTTGCAAATATGCAGCAATTGAACATGAACTTTTTTTTTGCGTGTGTTAACGTAAAACGTTCACATGAGCTGCTTCTCCTTTCCAGTCCTTCAATACGACTTAATTACATCTCACAGAAACCTCAACCATTTGTTGTTTCCTGGAACGAATTATTTTGTCAATAACAACTTTAGCAGAAATGCGCTGGACCGCTGGGACCAGTTCTATAAACAGAAGAAAACCCCCTGTTGACTTCGGCTCAGGATATCATGACCAAACACACGTTACTTTTGTTGAGTTGTTTCTCTGGGTCGGAGAATTCATCATCAACAGATGTTATTTATGAACTGAAGAGAAGGTGAAGAGCTTTCCCTGACTCATCAGTCAGTCTGTTCCATTCCACATAAAGTCTGATCAAAGTGCTCTGCAGGCCGCCTGTCACGTACAATCTGTTGTAGTGAATATGAGGTAGTTTCACCGGAGGTGCCGTCACCTTTTGACCCACAGCAGATTCATGTCAGTGTATCGGTGACGGAGCGGCCTGCATTTGGCTGCAGTGGTAGTAAGTCATGTGCGTGTGTCACTGTGCTACATCCACGCATGTGGACGGACTTCCTGTTATGGCATCTGATCTGGTTAACGTGGCACCAGCAGCGTCTCACAACTGTCACTAATACACAGAGCAGGGAAACAGGAATAGAAAACGGCACGAGAGGCAGAGCGGCACAGGAGGAGGAGGAATTTGAGATTTGAAAAAGATGAGGTGGCCGACATAGACGGAGAGAGTTTGCTGTCAGTTTCAGCTGAGCGTAGATGCAGATATGATTGAGGTTTATACACATAAGGGTTATTAAGCGGGTACGGGTACGTTTAAACCGTTTTAAGGCACGACACAAAGCCGTGGTCAGTGTAAATACTCTTTTCAGACTGGCCGGCAGCTGTGCGTTAAAACCATTTAAAACGCGCAGTCCGGCTCAGGTTTAACATTTCAAATATCCATCTGCAGTTCAACCTCTTACTTTGGCAACAGTAAAGAGTGCACGAGCAGCGCAGCTGTCAGCGTTACACACAACTGGACGTTTGACAAACAAAACAGGCAAAATGGATGATTGTAACATTTCTTCAACTTGACTGGAGAGTACAAGAAATGGGACGAGTGGGACGAGGGGGGGGGCATTAAGCAGGTGCTTTTAAGATGTGACGTGGGGCTGAAGATATGGAGCATGGACCGTTTGCCACCATACGTGACCATAAGTTTACTACTGCCAACATGTTTTTGCTGACTCGTCTTTACGACCTATCGGTGCCAACAAACGTCACACGTCATCAGTCTGTCAGCGCCATCAGCCCACTGACACTGAGGAGACAGCAGCAGGACCGATGAAACCAAACTACAGTCCCCGTTAATTAGAAACCAGGATGCGGCTGCTTTAGTTATCAATGAAACATTTTAGTGCTGAATATAAAACTGTACTGAGATGTGTGCCATCATCTGTTGTCCAATGGCGACACATACACATACACTTATATCAGGATGTTGACGTTAATGAGAGCGTGCGGTATGTGGAACTCTGAAACGCTCAGGAAATCTGCTGGCCCAGAGATGTTATCTCCTCACAGATAACCGTTGTTGTCCAGAAGGCTCATCCTAAACACACGCAATGGGAATGTTCTCTTTGCCTGTCCTTCTCCAGTTTTACCTCCCTGAGAAGACATCTGTGCTCGTCTCGCTCCGTGGAGGTGGGAAATGATAATTACAGTAGTAAACCAGAATAGCTTCACACGTAAAACAGCACGGGGAATTTAGTAACTTACACAGAGAGTGCTAAAGAGACTGTCCTTGCAGGGAAGATGATGGCGGCACCCAAATCCACTGTTACTATGGCAGCCTGATGAAATAAACACTGCCTCCTCTTGACTTTCAGCCTAGCGCCGGGACAGCGCAATGACTCATCTGCATACACAATGAAAACACCGGCAAACGGCGGTGCAGGATCACGTAGTCACACACACAATGACGTGTCATTTCATACCACTCGGCTAGTTCAAACCCATTTATTTGTTCTCAGTTTGAAGCTTTTGCCTTAAAACTCACTTCTATCAACCTCCTCAAACAACCGAGACGTCAGACGCTTTTCCACCATGTACTGCTTTCTTGACCACTCATGAAACAAGATGGTAGCAGTAGTATTAGCACACAGGGTTCTAATTGATCTGAGCAGGAAATGAAAGGTGACATGAGACCACCACAGAGAACAGTCAAATTATACACATCTGTGTGGGGTGGTGACGTTACAGCTAGCACAGTAGGCGTTCACAACCCAGTCACACAGTAGGTTCTGACCTAGAATGCTGTTCGAGAGCCTATCCGGTGTCAAGGTGTGTGCTTGGCACCAAAATGATCCACAACAGGGACACCACCGACCATGAGACTTAAGCTATGATGTTTCAGATGGCGTCTCAGCAGTTCCCAAACGTGTCTGTCATGTACGTGACCAGCTGACACACTCCTGGGACTAAACCGTTGTCTGTTGTCGATGACGTTTGTCCTCACCAACGAACCAACGAGACTACAAAGTATCACCGCGGGTCGTTTCACAATCTCACCTGGATCCTATTAGCACCATTTGAAATTCATAATAACCACACAAGATGATGTTCACCCCAGCGTGCCTAACAGGCTTTACACACACACACACCCTGAAAGGGGAGGGGTCAGCCATTTACCGTCAGCAGCCTGCTCAAATCTGTATCATATGTACACTTCCCTCGAGGCACATACTTGAATCAAAACACTACGTGGACTGTGTGATACAAACTGTAGAGCAGCGAGTTGGACCATTAGTAAACAGGAGAAAGTCTCAACTCAGGGGGGACGACGTGCACTGCACAACCTGCACAATGTGATCAACTTCATACAATCTTCATATCTGACAGTGAAAGCCAGGAGTGAAACTGATAACACGTCTTGGAATGTGACAGTCACAAGTGGGCAACATTACAGTATATGTGCCCCGAAATGAGTTCACCCCTCTAACTCCCATCAAACGTACATTAGGAACACTGTGGATTCTCCATTACTACAACAACTTTCTCCATCTCTTTTTATTGCGTTCGGCTGATGGTGCAGATTATTTCCATCTGCACTGGTGTGCTTTGTCTAACAATCCCTCTAATGGCCGGGAAAAGTCAGAGAGACCATGAGCAATGGTTTTCAGAATATTTCCCATGACTGCGACGGTTCTCCCTTTCTGTTATGTGTGGCCTTGGCTTTTTGTTGGCCTTTTTAAGTGTTTAAAGCCTTCGCCCTCTGGTGTCAGATCACTACTTAATAACACCCCCCCCCCCCCCCCAATTCCTCCAGCTCATTTCAGCATTATTTGATGCATTCGGACACAGCCAGTCTCTGTACGCGCAGGAAACGATATAATCAACCATTTTACAATCAAATGTAGACTCCTGGTGGGCGTTCTGTTCTCAGCTTCAACGACAACAATCATCATGAATGTGACGTCGTGCTGCAGAGAGCCACAGTCCTGTGACATAACCTTCAGAGAGTCATCAGAGGGGGTGGACCGACTTGTTCTGACCATCCAAGTACTGGCGTAAAAGAAGTGCAGGGAGGGAAAAAGGGCAGAACAAGAGGATTGTGTCCTTGCTTATGTGTCCTCTGGAGCATCCCTGGGCCCGTCTCATCTCCACACCGGTGCTGAGCGTCTCTGCACGACGTGGTCTTACAGCCGGGGCCACCGCAGACAGACAGCTGCTATTAAACCCTGATTGTTTCAGGTTCACAGGGTGTGAAAGGGGTCTGACTGAGGGGCTGTGATCCCAGTGAGGGTGGTCCCCCCCCCCCCAACACCTCCCCACCACACACACACACACACCGCACACAGCCCTATCCCTCTCTCTGGAAGGTGGGGAGGAGGGTGTAGGGGAAGAAAGAGGGGGGAGGAGTGTGTGTGTGTGTGTGTGTGTGTGTGTGTGTGTTTGGGGGGGTGTACTGAGGCATCACGTGACACATGTTTCTTGCTGAGAGGGACCCAAAATGGAATCTGGACAAAAACACACCACTTGTTGCTGCCTGCCTCTGCAGACATGTGTGTGTCATGTGACCAGCGAATCAGTCGACATCATCAGCGTCACAGAGAGACGCAGACATTTTCATTCAAACTTCGCTCACACAAGTCGTCTGCAACGCGCAGATCCTCGAATCTCCCCTCGACTCTTCTTACCACCTTTGTCGTATTGGCTTCCTTTGGGGGGGTGGGGGGGTCGTTGGATTGTATTCCACCTGATTAAGTCTTATCATGCCTCTGATATGACTTGATAAAGCGCGGTCTGTCCTCTACTGTGACCAGCAGAGGAGGACAGCTCCTTCCTGTATGGTCTATTTGTTTTAGAGAATTCCCATTAAGGCGCCTTTTGGCCTTAACACACTTGATAAAGACCAGGGAGGGTGAGGAAGCTCCCCTGCGGAGCCTTTCACATGTGGCCGAAGGACAAGTGCACTTTCCTCCCTCAAATCTGTCTCCTGTGTCGACCTTGAGCAAAAACCCAGCTCCTCCTTTGTGATGGAATAGGATGGCTGTATCTTCACAAAGCTTGGATTTTCAACACAATCTCAAAGGTTTACGAGATGCAAATTAGTCGGGATCAACAGATATTTTTACCCACGGTGGTTTGTGTGTGTCTGGTCGCAATCAATGAAAACACACGTTATGTGCTGGCTGGTCCACAAGTTCATTATCAGAAAACAAATCATAATTTCCGGCCATGTTCATTGTGATATTTGTGTGTTTGTTTAAATGCTGTGAGGGGGAGTTTGTGTGCTGAAACACTTCCCACATTCTCTTTGGATTAAATATGTGTGTCTGTTTCATTGAGTCCAGTCTAATCTGCCCACATCAGCAGCTACAGCCGACTCCTTTAAAGACACTTGGACCTTCTGGTTGAGGACAGAAGCCTTGTTCAGACGATGGTTTGGTTTGTGGGTGTCCTAACAGGAACTCACATTTGGAAAAGATACTGGCTCCCCACGTATTTCAGGTTACAAGAAACAGCTGTTCTCCAGCGGCCCTGTGACCCTCACTCTGCCAGATGATTTTACACTGTGCAGACAAACCAGCAAAACATGGCGGGGGGGTGGGGGGGGGCTATACATGAATGTATGTATTGTTGGTATCTGTCACTTTGATAACTTTGAGTGGTATCAGACAAAATCTGCACATCAGCACAAAACGATGGAAACACACAGGATCAATGTGAGCAGCTCAATGGAATGTCGTTTTCAGGAGCTCAGTTCATCAAATGACCTGCAAATGTTGACGTTTAAATATCAAACACCAGAACTCCCTGGCACTTTTCTAACATTTTCTCAGCCAGCAACTTCAGAAAAGTCATTTCCCCTGAGAGATGAAGTTGGTGTCAGAGCAACGGACGTACCTCAGGTTGATGCAGCAGTGATCAACATGAAACTGGGATTCCCAGCCTTTGGACGAGCTCAGCGGATCCTTGGAAGGCGAAAGTCGGAGTTTCCAGTCAGAGCTCCCCTCCCCTGTCTCCGACTTTCGACCACACGCAGTCGGATGGAGGTGACTGAAATCTTCACAGAAAGTCACACTTTATCCTCTTTGTTGTCTTACAAGGGCTTTTCTGGCGTCTTCTCGAGCCCTTCAGAGTCACTCCCACGCACACGGTCACAAGATTGAACCCCATGTTCGGTTGAGGAGTCCCGCAACGCGCCCTGGAGCTGGTCGAGCAGCCAATGCGGTAATGCGCACCCCCTTCTCGTCCTCCCTCCTCCCTCCTCCCTCTCTCCACAGTCTGTGGACCACCCCGAAACAGGAAGTTCATTTTTGTTTTTCTTAAAAAAAAAAAAAAGGGGGAAAAAAAGAAAAAATCACACTGCTTCATTTTCAGTCACAGATACAACAACACATCTCCAGTGTCCTCTTTTGTTAAACAAACGTGTGTGTGTGTGTGGTTTAGACAATGATGACCCGTCAGCACACATGAAGACATGACAGCGTCATGTGTCACGTGTCATGGCAGCTCTGTGAAGTGGGTTCCCGTACAACAGTGATCGGACCGATTGGTCTGTGGATGTCTGTGTGTATTCTCATGGTGTTACTTCATAGCAGCCTTACGGACGGCGTGTGTGGCTGGCTGCTGGTGGAGATGCTGCACATTGCTGCGACCTGACCTGCCAGGAAATCCACCGCAAGACCAGGACTGGAGTCTGTGTGCAGCTCAGGACCAGGAGCCGATGCACATCGTGTCAGTAGATTACGGTAATTCGATTAATTACAAAGGTGTCCAAGCAGTCCAAGCAGTCTTCATAGCTGAATTTAAAATAACAGACCAGACTTAACTTTTCCCAGTCTGAGTGAGGACGTGAATGTGTCTCAGGACAATCTGAGACCCCTGTAAATGGCAGTTTAAGGGTTAAGAACTGGTCACAGGGTTGCAAGGGGGTTGAGATTCAGGTTGGGGGTAAAGGTTATGCACAGACTTGTGATGGTCAGGATGAGGAAAATTGTGTCAGTGGGTGCCCTCACTTTTAATGGTCGACTAGAATGCATGTGAGAGAAAGACTTTGTTCCTGCACGTACCTTAACCATCCATTTTTTTCATGAACGTGTGAGTTCAGCTCCTGGATCTCATACAAGCAGTCAATGATGAAAAGTCATCCATGTATTTATGCCTGGAAAGCTTGGTCCTTTTCTGCTCCTGGAAAGAGGTGACATCAGGCCAGTGAGATGGCCCACCTCCCTCAAACTTATAATGTCCTCCAGCCCCGGTGTCCCCGTGACACCCTGAAGGAATGTAACCTGCTCACTATATTTTATGTTGATTGTTGACGTTCCATTATAACTGCTTTTAAGAAAATCATCCCTTGGTTTTTATTATGGATTATTGTTACTAATGTTTTCTGTTTTAGGGGGGGTGTATAATGCCAGAGGATGTACTGCAACATCTGATCAGATATGTTTGTGGCACAGGTCTTCACTTATTATGTACAAAAAAATGGAGGTATCAATTTTTGGTTGCAACTAAGTCTAAAATTTTGTGTGTGAAAAATGTTTCGCAAAATCGTATTTATTAATTCAGTTAGTGACTGCGAGATATGAGTTTCCGCAATGTGTATTTTGTTCAAAATTTATTCAATGCATTTTGGAATTACGGGACTTTTTAAAGATAAATGGCTATGGAATATATTCCACTAAAGACTTTAATTTTGAATGCTGGTCAGAAACCAACAAATGTATTTGTTTTGGAATATTTATAGGAAAAAGTCTATGGCTATGTTTTGTGTACTAGTATTTTTTTTGGAAGATAACTTGATGAAAACCTAGAAGCTATTTTTTCATAACCCATTACCAAGACCATTTGAGTCACAAACCACATTCCAGGTGGAGCTCATACAGTTGACAGGAATAATAATCCTGTTTAGAAACTGGAATTGAGGTAATTTAATTTATTCTTATAATTTTAATATATATTCATGCATGCGTGCACAGAACTTAACAAAACCCTTTTGTTCAATATGTACTAAACTGTCACCCTCTAGCGGCTATTATAGGAACTACAGGATCAAGTATTTGGGACTCAATCCACCAACACGGTATGTGTAATATTGTACTTAATGTATTGACAGGATGAAAATAGTCAGATTGTGTGTTCTTGCTCAGACGGTGATAATCCAGTAGAGGAGATCTTCAGGCATGAATGAATGTCTGATTCATTCTGGTGATTGAATATTTACACAGTGAGTCGCCCCACATCCTCCAGTGTGTGGGACACGCTGTCCATGATGACCTTTAATGTTGACAGCATCCTCCATCCGTCCACCCCCCACAACGACACTGGCCTGACAAATTGTGCATAATTTGTAGATTCATTTCATATTTTTAATTGTGCATCTGTCTGTTTGATAAGAAAAGACTCTTTTTTTCTTGTTGCAGGTGCAGTTTGAATATCGGTGGGCCAGGTCATTACATGAACTCTCATACTTTGAAACCCTGCCGTTGTTTGGGATACGGTATGTTTAGGTTTATGGTTTGTTTAATCGACGTATTCCCTCTTAGCTGTTTAGACCAAGTACAAACCGAAGGATAACGGGGGACTTTTTGCCCAGTTGCTAATGTGAAATTTCAAAATGATTAGTCTTGTTCATCTTTACACCAGCTTACTGAATCAGTCCAACAACTCAAATGACAACTGTGTGACCAAGCCTTATTCTTCTTTATCATCAGGCTTTAGGTGTAAAACTCCTAAATGGTTCTAGTTGGATGATGGCTTTGATTGGCTGACCTCTGACGTCCAGGAACTTGTGCATGTTATTGAAGTGTATCAGTGAACAGAAACACCACAGTTGCTGCTGTTTGGATTACTGTCCTGTGGATGGATGGCACGCATGACGTAGTATATTTACTTCTCAGTTTGGGTCTTAAATATCATGGTTTGGGGTCTTGTCACATTGTTCCTGACAGGGTTGGAGGTTTATGGGACATTACCAGGCTCCCCTGTTATGGATTAGAAAATGAAATAAATGTAAATTGACGAATAATTATTATTAGAAAAAAATGTGGTATGAGGACATGCATGATAATGTATAAGTAGTATTACATTTCAGTTTCTTTTCTGTGTATATGAGTGTAACTCCTGCAGGCCTGCAGTTCTGCAGTCAAAGCTTGAACAGTTGGTGACCTGAATTGAGCGTCCATTGAGAAGATACAACCAACAGTTAAATCAGATTTTGTCAATGAGAGTTGTAGGCTTTAGTCCAGGTATAGCTGCAGCAGAGCCGTCCTGCAGAGAGTTCTTGGACGTAAACCGGCCCCACAGATGCTGGAGCCATATGCTTGATCTGGCTACAGACAGAATCCAACTCAGGCTTCTCTCAAGATGTCAAGACTTAACCAGACTTTATTGTACTTGTCAGTAGTTTTAAAATAGATTTCTGTTGTAGTGTACTTCATAATATCCTATGACGTGTGTGTGTGTGTGTTTGTGTCTGTGTGTGAATATGTATATACAGTACATATTTATATATACACACTGCATCTTTTTTCAGGTATCAGCATCCACCAACCTCCTCTTGAGTCGCTTCCCCTCTATGCTTTGAGAACTCGTGTCGTAAACTTCACTCAGATTTCCTGCCAGTTGGCTCCAAGCTGCTCAGTACAGGAACAGGAGTTTGGGCGCAAAGTGGGAACAAAACTAGTAAGTTGCCAGCTTTTGTCCAACATCAGCGGCCTCCAGATGAAGAGACGAGCGTGTGGGCTACTGTACTGAATTTCAGCCTCATTCACACTACGTTTGCACATAGTGTCTCCACAGTAGATATTTAACAAGTTGTGGTCAAGGACATTACAGTTCAAAGGTCGATCTGTAAAATACTTACAGTGCAGAGAATGGTCGAATTCAGTACACACATTAAAGAGCAGACACGGTGCCCCTGAACAGCCAATATTATCATTGTTATTTAAATATAATGATATAATAGATATATAAAATAATGATCAATTAAAGTATGTCAATAAAATCCTTAATTTACCTGCATTGTAAAGTCATGATGATGAAACTTAACAGGGAACAGGGGAACATGAGACACAAACTGGAACTAAAAATGGTTTGATCTACATCAGAAATAACACTTCCAGATGTCCACCTGCAAAGCTCCGAGAGGTTTTACAGCTCTGGTTGGATTAGAAAGGGGATCATGTCTGGAGGTAAGGTCCGAGCAAAACCTTTTAACATGTCATTCATTACAAGTGAGCACGAGTGCTTAGAAACTTTCAATTAGATTACTCCCCATCAATATTACATGTTTCATGGAACCTTTTCTGTTAAATATGCAGAAACAATGAAATTAAATGATTGTGGTTTATAGTCTATAGTATAACTCAGTACACAAAAATAACTACACTAATCTGGGAGTAATTTTTAACACTGATGTTAACAGGTCGGTTGTTTGCAAAGTGAATAAATAAGCCTTGTGGTTTCAACAACCAGGTGTGTTTGTATTTATATCAATGAAGAAGGAGCGTAGATGTTTTCAGGCCACTGGAGGACACAGAAGAACGTGCCTCTTAGTCAAGTAAGAGTTAGAGAAAGCATCTGTTACTAAGACTCAGGGCCACCTGAGCACTATTACTCCATGCAGCAAATTCTTTTACAGGATTTGTTTTTCCATTGCAGATGGTCCTTTGCACATGTTTTCTTCCCATTGGTTCTGAGCTGGCAGTGGTGAGGCTCTGAAGCTGCTACAAATAGGAGCGCTTCACAAAGTTTCACCTGGCACATTTAGGAAAGGAGTCCTGAGAGGAAAGACGGCAGGAGATAAACCAGGAAAGTTGAGAGGCAGATCACCCATGGGGCTCCTGGTAAGAGATGTAAACATGTTTTAGTTCATCAAGGATTGCATGCACAAGTGTCCTATTGGCAGCATGATTTAGTAATGCATATATTGTACAGTACTGTAGCATAGTGTGCATATTATTGCACAACATTTTAGTACAGCATGCATGTATTGTACAGTATTTTGGATAGTATAGCATTTCACTATATATGTAAGAAAAAAAGACAAAACAAAAAACAGCTATGTCATAAACTACTTGGGGTTGATGGGTTTATTTCATCATATACTAAAATCATCATGGCTTTGTGATTACATATTGATTTGTATATGGAGGGAGAAAGACACAATCTATCATTGCAACACCTAACAACACTTCTCAAACAGTGATAAAACGTTTCCAGTGCCGTTCCCTTTCATGTGTATTTTAATTGTCTGTACTAGCCGTATCGGATACTAGTGCTAGATGTTGAGAAGTCACTGAAAATCCACAGTACACTTTTGAGTGGATTATGTAGACTGACTGTAAGGACTATTTAAGCAATCTACAAGCTGAGTGAAGACATTTGACTATTTACTGTTCTGTAAAGATGAACTCTTTGATCATAATTTAAAAATATCATATCAAGTGCATTTAGAAATGGCATATTTTTTCTAGTTCAAACACTATGAAGCTTGGGGGGCCTTTCAATTCTTTATCTGAAAAAGTTATGTCTGATAAATATGAAAGTTTAGAGGGGAAATCTTATATGAATATATAAATATACACCATATAATATCATTACTTTCCCCAGAGAGCAATTGTATGTCATGTTATTGTAAAATATTGTACATGCAGCATGTTTGTGATCTTTTAAAATGTAAACTTATGTCAGTATTTTGTTTTAAAAAATATTCAATCATTGCAACTGTAAAAATATGGTGCGTGTGCTCTGCAGCAACTGGGCTTTGTTGTGATTGCACATAAAGACCAAAAAAAAAAAGACACAGAAAATATATTAAGTCACATTCATTTATAAAAGATTCTAATACAACTTGCTTGTGACCAACAACACAATGATGTAATAGATGATTTTTTGTTCACAAAATTGACAGAACATGTACACTAGATGGCAGCATTGCATTAACCTGACCAAAGGAAACCCGACAACATCTTCAAAAATAACCACATGCATTCACCCACTCATTGAATGTGTGAAAACACATTAGAGCTCAGAGCTTAGAGATGCATATTCAGTGTTTTGAAATCTGATTTCAAACTGAAAAAATGTAAAGCCACTGTGTTTCAATTCTTCAATTGAAAATGTGAAACAAAGAAACTGCATTTCCCTGTTAAATACATCTGTGTCAATATCAACTAATTCTAAGTGATAGTATGCTCATATGCCATAGTTACACTCCATAGTCAGAGGCAATTGCAAATTGTACAAATCCAATTGAAATTAGGAATGAAACTGCTCTTCATGTTTGGCTGTGACATCAGTGAGCTGACAAAATGGCGGCTGGTATATAAAAACCAGAATAGATGGATTCAGTTCAGTCTTCCTTGGCAGAATTAGGTCCCCCACAGGAAACGGTGCTGTAAGATGTGAGTGAAGGTTAAGGTGGAACTCGCAAGGACTGTGACATTAATTCCCTGAGCTGTGCTGATGCAAGCTTGTTCTGGATGATCTTCTTAAATCCAGCAGCCCCTGTCGACTCTGGATTCTGGATTCCCAAAACCTGTTGTCTTTTAACTGGATTTTATATGACTAGTTGAAGAGTTGTGTTCATCTGAAACATTGTGTTTATGAATTTGTGTCCCCTAGTGGACACAATACAAACACTCCGATGTCCGCAGCAATACCAAAAGTACCCAACCCACAAATATGACCGAGATACTGACCCTGTGTACATCAACAAATCAAGGCTGGAACTGTCCAGATAAACAATTTTTTCTTTTCTTCTCACTGGATTCTGCAGTGAAGATCTGAGCTGTGAATTATCTCTCACCTGTAGCACTTGAGCTGATCTTTCCTTCACGTTACTGCCAGGAATCAGAACAGTATGTTGAACCAATCAGTCTGTCTATTGTCTTTGTGGGCGCACGCTTTTAAAAATTGATATTTATCTGTCTGTTATTTTGGACTGTTGCAGTACCTCAACCAAATCATTGGTCCAGGATTCAGTCAGCCTGAACTTCCAATCCAGCTCCAGTTCGACAAGACCAGTTGGGGTATGTACAAACAGCAAGAAAACAATGTTCCACCCAAACCAAACGCACTGTGAAACAATTCATGAATTCCCTGATGCTTAATCAACAGAAACATGTAAGGACAGTGTCCATTGTTCTTGTGTACTTCTATCTGTAATAAAAGTAGTTGTACTACAAAGTAAAAATAGTGAACAGGTTTCACCGTCAGATATGATCAAAAATGACTTTATTCAGTGGATACCTTCTTCAGTGTGAGCCCCAAACATGTAGGGAACTGGTTGATTTTATGTGTGTCCCTTCTGTAATCATTCATTTAAACGTTGTCATTGCAGATGTATTATGTTCATGTGGTGCCAAAGAGACATCCAGAAGTTCTCGTGTCCTCTGAAAACTGCTGTCCTATTCAGATATAGATCGATATATAGATAGAAATAGAAATGTCGATCTATGTATAATAGAACTTGTGAGGTGTACTGGCACTCAATTATCCTCTTTTGGCAATATTTTTCTCCATTTGTGATTAAACTACACATAACAACAGATGTCCAAATATATTTAGAGCAACAAGTAGAGGACTGCGTGTGTGATGCCAGTGCTGCCCAGTTAAACATGTTTTCATAGACAGCCACCCTTCTGACACCCCGACAAAACCCCCCCAGATAGCTGTAGGTACAGCCAAGTCATTAGGAATTTATGTGATTGTGGTTTTATGCGACTATAAAACCAACTGACCACATGAACAGACACATTCATTCTCCACCCTAACGTGGAAAAAACATGAGGGTGTGAGCTGCAAGTCGGTGCAATGTTGAGAATCTTCAGGCTTGTGATTATATGAGGTTGATTAAATGGAATTTCAAGTCTAGTTAACATAGTTGCATCAGATGAATAGTGCAATCAAACAGGTCTAGTGACCTCTGCTGTCCAAACTGCACATTGCATTACAAAAATCCCCATTTACTGTATTATAACAGTCTCTTTACTGGTTATTGTTGAACTAAACCCAGGATGGAACTGTTACAAGACAGGATTCATGTCACTTTGGACTAAATTGTTACCTGGATATAATAAAATTCACTCCTGAAAGATTCAATAGTGTTTATCTTATCCCTTGTATTCATTTCTTGTTTGTTGTGTCTTTGTTTTGAACATCGTGTATGGGAACATGTTGAGAAAGTTCTACCACCACATTTAAACAGGACTCGATTTAATTGGCTTTTACCTTCTAGTAAATTTGGATTGGGGGTTGACCTGCCACCATGTGCCAAAAAGTGAAGTCTGATGCTCAGAAGTACCAGTTAATGTACCACTTATGGTTTAGAGGACATTTGAAGACAGTGGTTGCCAGGTCATGTACAATGTGAAATGTTCACAGTTCTCACAGATATATGAATATTTTCCTCCTTTATAACTCCATTTGAGTTTATTACAAGTATTTATTATAAATAGTGTGAAGGGTTTTATATCATATGTCATGAATGCCCATGAATATAAGTTTTTATAAAATACAGTAATAAACACTTTTCTTATTTTATACTTTGAGGCAGCTCCGTGGATGGAGTTACAGTGGACCCCTGGTTTATGGTACCTACATATACATACAATACAGGGTAATTCAAACACTCGAGTTACAATGTAACATAAATGGTGAATATTTAGTCAGAGCTACACCATCTCCTTATTCATGTCCTGTTGTTCTTGCAAGCCCATAGTAAAGAAACAGTCCCATTGCCCCCTCTCTTCTCCCCAGTCATTATTAACTTTCACCAGTATCTGCTCGTATGACACTATTTCTGTCATGGTTTCAAGCCATTTTTTATAGTCTGGTGAGGGTGTACCTTTTTATAGACACTTATCTTTTTTAATGGACTATGTACTACTATGGTGGTATAAACCACTTCTAAAAGTTTTTTGTTTACTGTTTCTTCTTCTTCTTATATATGATGCCTGATATAACAGGCAACTGGGTCTGTCGTAATGGGATCATCCTGTGGACTTAAAAGATATCTGAAGTGCTGCGTACATCAGAACATGGAAGCAAACAACATCACAGATCAAATCCCTTTAACCATTACGTTACACTGTTTTAATATCCTTCTGTAGCTACAAGTTAAACCTCATTACACAGTAAATTGTCCAACAGACAATAATATTCAATGTAACACCAGCATCTGCATGACTTTTCGCTGTCTTAGACATGGAGACATGTGATATGGAGAGTAATTATCTTATAATTTATAACTGACATATATTGGTGTGATACTGGTGAATTCACTTGTCATCATGCTTCATTTCACAAAATGAACAGCAACTCTAGCAGTACAGTAATAAGTAGTTTTAACCAGGCTCAAATTTTCAGCTTTTCTGAGATTGAATGTACATTTTATTACCACCAAAAAAATAAAAAAAAAAAAAACGGTTGAACGGTTTACCTGGTGACATTTGGGGAAAGGAGAGAATGTCCCAGCAGTTTATTTGCAGGTTGTCCCTTTCATGACACTGCAGGGGAAGAGTCTGACTGACATCTTAACCCTCCATAGGGGATTTGTGGGATTGAGCGGAGTGACGGATTAGGGTTTAAGTGTATACAGCAAACAGTGGGTCTGTAGGTCAGTGTGTTAGTATATCAGTGAGTCAGTAGGCTTTTATTTTTCCCAGAGTAGGTCAGCTATCTGCTTTCCTTCAGTGGAACCAATGTAATTACTTGGTGTCAAAGAGTACTCACCTGCTCACATGTTGGCCTGTACCTGTCCTCGTGCTCATGTGCTCCAGTGTTCACATGTGAACCCTTTGTGCTCTTCACCTAAGATATATCACATTGCTCTGTGTTGGCTGTGCTCCTTTTCGTCTGCTGCACAGTTTATTCGCTCACTCAGTTGTTGATCAGACGTTCACCAGGCTGATGTCTTTCATTCAGGAGCTGTTGGGGCGCTGTGATGATTGTAATCGCCTGATTGGGAAACGGTCAGATGTTATGTCCAGTTAAGGGCATTACGGTTTCAATAACTTCATGTCAACATCACCAGACATGAACGCGCACATCATCGGCGGTTCGTCTTTAAACATAACATGATGCTTTGCCATGGCGCTTACTTATAATTACCAGCACCTCTGTGACTGTTCTTCCCCTTGCTATGTCCACTGTTCATAGTTGGATAAACAATCTAGATGGGTTAGGTCATGTCATGTCGGTCATGTCAAACCACATTAAGCTCTAGCACATACTGGAAGTACCAAATGTTTCTCATATAACTCAAACCTGTTACTTAATTCCTCCACGGCACCTGTGTATGTATGTGGTGAGCGTTTATTTTCTATCTTCAGTATATGTCAGACAGACACCTTGTGAAAGGACAAGAATTCAGTACAAATGTGCATTCCTGTACTATTCTGATTTGTCCATTTGGGATGGTGTAATGGGGAACTGGCAAGATTAAACAAGACACTTTTGGACACCAGGGGTTTTCAAAGTGCACACCATGGGTGGTTTATCTTTAAAACATTAACATGGTGCGTTGGTTGTTTATTGTCCTTATCTCCTGCAGGGTAAAGTGATGATGCCAACCCAATGGACATGGATGAATGTCCCTACCATGAATAAGCATAATTACCATAATACTGAGTTGTGGCCATGCTTAAATACTGGAATTCTGCTTGGAATACATGATTTATGACACAGAATGCAACTCATTACGGTCTACAAGTGTGCTGAAATCACATGTTTGATAACATTGCTTCATTATTCCTGGTTTGTTCGGTAGTCCTGGATTTAGATTCCAATCAATTGCACAGACACATGATGTTGAAAATGATAGAATGCCAAGGAAATTGGACAATTGTTTGCACAGTAAACATAGACAGTCAATAAAGCCACTTCCACTATTTGTATGAGCAAACACGCCCTTTGCCTGAGAGGACAGTACAAATGTGGATACACGACATGCTGCCTGAAAATACGAATGCAATGGCACATGCAGTGAACATCTGAGCATTCACCAGTGGGGCTGCTGCTGTGACGCTCACTGATGTGATTCTTGGTTTGTTCTAGGAGACTTAATCAAAAAAAAGTCAATGAGTTAGTTAGTTGATTCAAAATATTCATTTATTTAAAAATATAATTTGACCATAATCATGTTATTTCAGCAGATTATGACAAACATTTTACAATACATTTATATTTGAAATATACTTTAAACAGTGATATAAAAATAAAGACACAAATTACAGGACAACATTAAATTAAAACAGACCTGAAATCCACCCCAAATTGTGTGAGGACATTCCCATCTGTCAACCACACCACATGTTTAATACAACTACGTAAGAAAATAAGATGACATTTGGTTTCTGTGGGCCTATTTACATCTTTAAGCTTTGGCCGACTGAGACTATCCCAAATCGTACCTAAAAAAATGCCGCAGTGGGATAAAGTGCTTGTACAGTGTTGGTATGACGGCACCTCAATGTCACATGAAACCTGTGACAGGAAGTGCTTGGAAAAATAAAAACAATAAAATCCAGCATTTAACAGTAAAATAATAACACAAGTGCAGCTTTTTGGAGCCAAAGGGGAAAAGGTGGTAATTGGTGACGATGTAAGTATGGCAATGATTGTAGAGTGTGTGATAAAATATCAGGGTGTTTGCCTCCAAGCTGTACATTACAGGTTCCATATATGCAGGGGAATAATTTAGAGAGCAGAAAAAAAATCTAAGACTTTTCTTAGTGTAAACAAAGCTACAACGAGGAGTTAAAAAAAGAGTGGTCCCATTTCCAGTGTTGAACTTTTGTGTATTAACTTTGGTTGTTTGGTTCCTAGATGACAATTGCTGTTCTACACTGCTTCTGTCTACGTTATATGTTGCACTGTGGGACAGAGGTGTCCATGAGCATCACATGTCTTTTTTTCACAAGTACCGTCAGTGTGATATATCCTTCATTCATTTTGTCATATCCTTGGGATATGTGTAATTCATGGAATGATGATAAGTTGCATAGTTATGGTAATGAAAAAATTCTCTCAAATGATTAACAGATTCACCCTGGCCTGAACACTGCTAATTTGACATCATCCCAGAAAACTTTAGACTTTGAGAGCTATAATGCCAACATGCAAAAGCTGATGCCCATTGACCCACCTGCTCGGCAGACCTTCACATTACCTGACACTGAAGCAATAGCTAAATGTTTGCTCACGCGGCAAACAAAGGACCTTGAGTTCACATGATGTCAGAAGCATAGTTACCCAACTGATTAGCTGATGTGTGTAAATAATACAGTGGAGATGCTGATGAAACATATTTCAGCCTGCAGGCAGTGTCCACTGCAGAACTCAGTCCAAACTTTACCTGTAATACACAAAAGAAACAACTGACCAGAATGGGAATAAGAACATTGTCTGCACTCATAACTCATGCAAAACCTAGAATGATGCTGCTGTATAAACAAACTTGGGATCCAACGGTAGTGCAGAATTGATTATCTTTTGTGTTTAGACCTCCTTTGACAGGGATTACTTGTTACTTTGTCTACAAGTAGTACTGTCAACACATTCTAATTTAACTGTATTCAAAGCCTTTCAAAATGGCAGCATATATTTTCACAGCCTAAAAGGTGCAGAATATCTACATTAGTGTAAGATTTTGGATGCTGAGAATACGCTGAGAATAACTGTGAATGGTTAGTTATTTCACCTCTATTTCCTGAGATCTTTGTCTTTGAATTGAATATATGCAGTTGAAACACGATGTAAAGACACTTTGACGGTCAGGTGGTACCATCGAAAATTTTCAGTTTTGCAGGTATAGTTCAGATGTTGGTTAGTATTCTGGTGAAAAGAGACACTACACTGCCCGTTGTCCCCTCTGAAGATAGTTTGCCACAGAAACTAATCTAGATGGTTTCATACATTCTCTTATGTACATCCGCAGGACTCCACAATCATATCAGGGACATCTGTTTTGACAATGCTGTGCTGAGAGTTGAAGTATACCATTGAAAGAGGCCGTCGCTCAGTGGGTACACAACATGAAGATGCAGCTGTATTAATACCGTTGACTTTCAGCTGGCTTAAGACTGTGGCATGGAACGACGATGCTATGCCTGGAGAACCAGACAGATGCTGCGGGCACTGACCCATGCAGTAGTTCATATGGTACCCTTCAGGTGCGATTATCCAGTCGTGCCACTGGATATCCTTGAACTTGATGTAGAAGTCTCTCTTGCAGCACACAGTTACATCGTCACCACAACGCAAAGCACGCTTCCTGATGGAGTGTTTGGAGTGGTCGTCACGGAGACGCACATGAGCCACCAGGAAGGGCTGGTATGGGGTGTCAGGAGCATTATCCAGGGAGCAGAGGTTCTTCCCGTTCTCGTCACAGCTGACCTCCAGGCGTAGCTTATGCTGACCACCGTCCAGGAAGGCCTGCAGGGTGCGGGTGATGGGGAAGGTGTGCCAGTTACTCTCCTGGACTTCAAGCATCTTTTCTATCAGCAAGGTACGGTTGGAGGCCGATGCCGTACTGTCAGCAGTAAGGAAGACCTGGGCAGGAAGGCGTGAGTCCCGGTAAGGATCCTCAGAAGAGCGGACGTAGATCCAGAGAGAAGACTGAAGCACCTGGATACTGAGGCCACGTTCCTGCAAAAACTGGAAGGAAAGGCTGAGACGGGCTTCGTCGCCTTTTGCCGATTCATCTGTGGACCAATGACAATTCAAGATTGTGAGTATTTGGGCTGTTTCATGAATGTGTTCACATAAATTAAAGAATACAGTCATGTTTAACCATGGGTTTTAAGATAATACAAATGTAAACAAGCAATGCTCAATCTCTTCCGCTTATTTTATGCATTTTATCTCTTGTCTCTCATGACGAAATTGACCTTTAGCTCAACGTCCAGCTGTACTTGTGGTTTAATCTTAAACCTTGTGACCGACGCTGTGATGGTCAACTTTCACCCCATTTCCAGAGCCGCAGAACAACGCGAACTGTTTAACAAAGCAAACAGAACCACTGGCCTCATTTGGTGCGCATTTTACGCACTGACGTGTCCAACGCACAGAGCATACGTTCGTAGTGACAGCGAATATAACAGCTTTACAATGTAAAAGAACGGGACTACACTTACTTATGTCTGCAAAGCTCACTATTTCATAGCCTTGATCTTTTGTGGGTACGTGGTTTTCAAGTTCAACAGTCCCGTCTTGTCTGACGCGCCCTGTGTGCAGTTTGCGCAGAGCAGTGAGGAGCGCAGCCCGGGGCACCGTGTGAGAAATGTTTGGTCTTTCTTGCAGATGCAGCTTGTCCAGTATTTGCTTTTTGGCGATTTCTATCATCAACCTCTCCTGCGCGTCTTTCTCCATCGCCGGCAAGGCGCAGGACGCGCAGCCTGGAGAGCCATTCACCCAGAGACCTTTAAAGAGGAAAGGTGCCAAAAGCAGAAGCGCAAGGAGTAACGAAGACGGCGTCATCGTTGATTGAGAACTACGTGTGAACATAATTTCTGCTCTGCAAGCAACGATAATAACAATAGTAACAGTAATAAAAAAAAAATCTTCAAATCCGTTTCCGGGAGTTGCTCTTTGGATGTCAGAAGTTCCCCCAAGTGTTGCCCGAGCTCCCTGATGACAGCTGGACGCCGTGCAGACAGAAGTTGAGGGGAATCAGTGATGTTTCGTCCTCCTGATGGTAAAGATATGTGGGGTAATCCACCAAAACTGGTGACACGTTGGAGGGACGCACCAATCGGGGCACAGAGCAAATTACTGGCAAAGCATCTGTCTGTCCTGCACGCTCACACAACACACACACTCACACGTAGGCTGGCTGCCGCTAACACACACACACACACACACACACGGAATCAGTGCTGTCAATGACACGCCGGAAAACCACCCTGAACCAAAACACAAGTGATGAACCAGGTACTATTCTGTCTTAACCTGCGTGCACTTGGGTAAGTTCCGTTTTGGGTATAAAACCACGCTTTGGGTTGAGTTTATTTCAGTGCCCTTTAACACAGTTTCAGTGTCCAGGAAGCAAACTGACAATTTCATTGTGCTTCAAACTGCTTGAGGCAGGGACCAAAGACGGTTGTTTCAAACAAGTTCTGTCCTGTTGCCCCACAGGCGGCATAATGTGTGTGTGTGTGTGTGTGTGTGTGTGTGTGTGTGTGTGTGTGTGTGTGTGTGGTGTGTGTGTGTGTGTGTGTGTGTGTGTGTGTGTGTGTGTGTGTGTGTGTGTGTGTGTGTGGTATGAATTTACCCATTCCTCAAACCCCAACCAATGGCAGATTGAGGCTTACAGTCAGGTTCGATTGGCTTCAGGTAAGGGTATTGGGGTTCTTCTTCATGCATGAAGCTACATATAAGCAGAGCAACAGCCCCTTCCACAGCACTACAGTACTTGGCTGCCAACATGTGGGGAACTTCAGCAACTACAATGGACATTTGTGGCAATGAGGCCTTTTGAAGCCTCTCCACAGTTCTGCAGCCTGTAGGCCCTCTCTGATGTAAATATGCATTCTTTGCTACATTTACAAATAATTTCCATTCCATTCATGAGGGCTGATGCAAAAATGATTGCTCTTTAAATGCACTTAAAGACTCATAATGCAGTTTACATTCATTTATTCATCTTCTTCCACTTATCCTAGTTATCCTAGTCTTCTTCCACCGATCCTAGTTGTCAATTAGGCAAATGGTAGAGTACACCCCTGGACTATTCGCCAGCTCACTACAGAGCCACATGAAGGACAGACACCCATTAACACACACATTCACACCATTGGGCAATTTAGAGTGACCAATTAACCTCAGCATCCTTTTTGGGGTGGGAGCAAGCAGAGAACCCACACAGACACAAGGAGAACATGCAAAATCCACAAAGAAAGAGCCACACGCCCAAATGCTGTTACAGATACAGTCAAATTACACGTCAGTGAAAATCAATGGACATAACTTGTGGTTTGTGTTCTTTAAAGTAGACAATGTTCACTCTTGGTCTCTTGGTGTGGATTTTAAAACGTTCCTGGTAAGGGGAAACAAGAAGGAGATCTTCCAAGCTCAGTACAGATATATTAGCAGATTCAGAGGTCACATGACTTTTTTTGATGTACTTCAGCAATAAACCCTGGAGTAATTACATGCAAAATTCCAAACACCTTCTAGTGGATAAATAGTGGAGGTAGATGTATGGGGGACAATCCATTCTGTACAAAGGATAGGAAACCTATATCTCTATATGAAACTTGATTTGATCTGTAAAGGGAAGGTAAGTGTACCTAAACACAGGAATATCCAACAGGCCAGTTTTGTCTTTGGAAAGTTACAACATTTTGTTGCTTTGAATTGCTAAGGATGCTAAATGCCATTCTTATGGGAAAGACATGAAAACCAACGAAGGACTACAACATAATGTCACGAGCAGAGGTAATAAGGTATAGAGAATGAGGATATAAAAACCTGAGGACACGGTCTAGACAATGTCTTTCTCAAATCTTTGCAAACGCAGTGCTACACATACACCCCAACCTGGATCAACATGAGTTTGTGGTGAGAGTGTCTTTTAATATAAGGAACACCTCACCATTAGAACCCAAGCTGGTGAATGACATACTGACCCTTATAATAAGATATCTTTAAACAAATTAATTACAGCTTACGTCTCGTGACAACTGCTGTATTGCCTTGAGACTGTGTTTTCACGGTATTCTTTGAGTGCATCTAAGTTAGTGGAGGTCCAGTGAAAAAATGGTGCCTTTTAACTGCTGCAGCGGTTCAACGTCAAACGTCAAAGACAAAACAGATGACAAAATGTTCCCTAATACGCACTGCCGTGGTTTCAACATGTTCAGGTCTAGTAAGACTTCGCGGAATGTGATGTGTGAGGAAATTTAATGAATCTCGAACGTCTCCGATGACAGTACTGTCTTTCAAGACAGTAAAGTACGCCGCTGACGTAAACCGTCGGTGAAGGGAAAAAAAAGTGACGCTCACACATACACAAGCCGGAGCAGAGAAGGGGGGAATGGGCGTTTTGTTTCTTTTTTCTTTAAGTTGTGTCCTTTTATTCTTTGGCGTTTTTGTTTTTATTTGGCAGTCTCTCCGTAAAGGATTCGACTGGCTTATTCTCCAATGCTTGCTAGCTGTCGTTAACGTGCATGCTGCTCCCCTCACGCGGCGCTATTTTGACAGTCGGGGTCGCAGTGAACCAACTCTAGCTAGCCGTACAATTAGCACTGGTAAGTCATTCGGAGAGCTAGCTAACCGTACCAGTTAGCACCTCTTTCTTTCAGACCTGACAGTACTGACGCAGTTTTATCAAAAGGTTCGCTTTGTATTTGACATATGTTGATGTTTTGGTTTACCAGTTGTAGTAGTGATTCAATGTATCAGTAACGTCTGGGATCTAGTGTGGTTAGAAAGAAAAGGCTAGCTAGCATGCTACACTAGCTAGGTGGCTCGGTGCTGTATATGGCTAATGATAAGACGCCGGAGGAGGCGAGCTAGTGCCGTGAGCTAGCTATTGTTAGCGTGTGGGCAAGCCAATATTTAAGGACAACTGGACTGTATTGTTTCTGATTGCACTGCCATCTGTTCCCCCTAGACACAACTTTAAGAATTCTCCATACTGACGACCGACATACAGCAAGCAAAACGGTGAGCTGAACATCTAAGATGACTTGTTACGTTAACATTGATGGTTCATGAGCCCTTAGCAGACATGTAACGTAAAGCACCATCTTTAAAATCCTGGTTCTCCATGCCTGGCATTAGATAGTCCATAACTTGATAATGCAACTTGATAATGGTGTGGATTAACTTAATTCTATTAATGAGACTGTGTGGTGGTGGAAATATGTAGATTTTTGATTGTTAACATGCCTACAGTCCAGGAAATCATACAGTGTTACCGTAGCTGGTGACAAAACTTTGCGTCTGCAGAAAATAAATTATTTTAAAAATGAAAAAATTCTTGCATTGTATCAGCTATTTTGAAATGACAGAGTCGGATGCCATATTTAGGGAGATGGTAAAGTTTGCCTAAACTAATGAGAAGACATGTCTGTGAGTCTTTTTGGCATGAATGTTTAGTCTCATCAAGGCATTCTCAAGATTTTTATTACTGAATTCCACTCAGGGTCCAAAGTCAATTAGACAGTCTTCTCACATATGGAAACAAGTCTATGATTTATTCTGCTCTCATATGTAGCTGGTCGGTTGCATAGATATGGATCATTCAGATAAAATACGTAAATATTTCTAAATACCCACGAGATTGAAATTGTTAAAGTGTCATCTTGGCATTGTAGTCTGCATGTTGACACTTATGCTGAAAATGGATGTCAAACAAGGTGGCTCAGGCGGTCTGTGCTTTGATTCAAACATCTGTTCTGGTAAAACAGCATGTGTGTCTGAGAACATGAATATTCATGTCAATTGGTATTGCCCAGTAATTTGATACAGACAAATAGCAGGCACTTAAATATTTAACATGATCCCACATCTTACTTACATCTGCTGTTTAGATTGTTTTTAATGTTCCATACTTGGTCAGTTCCAAAGTAAGTCAGTTCAAATGGGACCCCTCAGGAGTCTTTGCGCCTTTATTTGCACAACTTGTTTTTAGAGATTTTAAACCAAAGAAAAACAAATCCATCACTGCAGATTAATTCAGTAATCGTCCTCAAAGATCCTCCTCCTTTCAGGTTCAATTAGGATTTTCTTCACTGTTTCTCAATTTTCACCTATCTGTTTGTAGAAATGTCCAGAGCAGAGCTTTGCAGTGCACAGGACTGATTCACAGAACTAGTATGTTTCTTAAAGCCAGTCAGATAGGTAGATAGAAAGATACTTAATTTGATCTCCCGAGAGAAATGAACATTATGTTCACATTATTCACAGATTATGTTCTGAAGCATTTCATTACTCATATCTGGTCATAGTCTGTCTCTGGCCTCTGGTTGCTACCCTGACCCAAGAACTACATAACTAAGAATGTGTTCTTCTTCTGTTGCTCAGTTGAGCTTGGCCAAACAATTTATGAGTTGTATTATTGCCGCCTACTGGTGGTAGTTCTATGTAAAGCCAGGCAAGGTGTACCTAGAATCTAAGGAATACATTTTGTAAGAGAAGCTGCATGCTTCTGTGAATAATATTCAGTGTGACTGTTGGTGCACGCATCATTATGAATAGGTTCATCTTTAGATGGAGTTGATGCAAGTGAGTCATTGAAGTCTACTGTTGCTAAAGCCAGCCATGAAAAAGATCCCGCCTGCCTGTTAAGCGTTTTTCTGGTATTATGCAAGTAACCCATATCACTGCCATTAAATATAGGAATTACCTCTAGACAGCAAGAATGAAGAGATGTCATCAGTGTTGATGTTAATAATTTGTGTGATTTGTTAAATGCATGATTGAAACAGTTCTTAACTGCTTACAAAAGTAAAACATTTAGGTGCCTTTATTGCGTTCACGTCCAGTAATTATAACATCTGTTTATATAAGTCAGCATGGCAGACATTAAAGTGTTTTTACTGTATTTAAACTGTATTTTAAAAACAGACTCATTTGACTTAGTCAGTAGTGCATGATCTGTGGTTTTATTTGTTGATTTGGCATCCATAGCTGCTCTGTTTCTGAATCTCTTGTTTGCAGCAGCAGAAGAGTGGCTTTTTCTAGAGAGATTTGAAGAGCTATTTATAGATCCCTGCCTGAGCACCATGCCTGGTGCTGTTGCTGCTACTGCTCCTATCTCTCTCTTCTGTTAACCACTCCTGCTTCTGATTCTCTGACTCTCTCCATCTTTGTTACCTCTCATTTTCCTCTGCTGATGGTTTTCTGCACTCCATTTCTATGGATGTCATATTCTCTCACTCATTTCCCAAACAGAAAATGTCATATTCACCCCGTATTCCTAGCTTTGATGTAAATTATTGATTCAAGCTGAAAGGCCTGATGTGCTGCATGTTTTTAAACCTGGCTACAGATTTGCTATAGCTGCCTACCTGCCTGACTGACTAACTGACAGACGGAGAGTTTTATTGCTGTGAAGCATCAAAGGAAAAGAAAAACACAAATGAAACTCCTCATTTGATGGCAAGGTCCAAGCAGTGTGCAGAGTGTTGACACATTTTTTGTTTACTGTACAGTGCAATATTACCTTCAGTTGAGGAAAGAATCTACTTCTACTAATGTTCACTGATCATTTTACTGTTTAAACCTGGACACATGTGCTTTTTAAATGGTTTTGTAGTGTCTCCTGCCAGCTTTACAGCAATCATATGTTGGATGTAGGTACTGCAGTAACCCGTTTGGTGATAGTGTGCAAGATGTGAACGGTTTATCTGTGGTATCTTTGGCAACTAATCCTCATTAAGCTCCTCCCCTTTCACCTGTCTCTCCCGTCTTAAGCCCTCTGCTGCTTTGTTTTTGTCCTGTGAAAGAGACTACCTGCCTTTCTGAATGCTGAAGAAGCTGGCTGACTTGGTTTGAGCCATTAGACGGTATTAGGGCTACCCACTTAATCCCAGTCATGTGGTCAACCTGTCTTTTTCCCCAGGGCTAACTAGGATTACAGATTCATTAGTTCATTTTAACTTAGATGATTGAGGACAGAAGTTTAGGGTGGTATTAGAGTCCACATATGTTATTTATTTTTTCCCTTTTATGTTAATGAAAAATGCAAGCCTTTTTTTGTCAAATCATATGCTGGATAATAAGTATATGCCGAATTTAATGATTATCAATTACGTTATGTAACCTTGACTCTTATGACTACAGTTATAGAAGACCTTCAATCTTTGTGCTCAAAATACATGCTTTCCTAACCATGGATCATGAATGTAATGCTTTTATAACCTGGCTGTTTATTTGAAAGATTGTTCCATAAATATGCATGATTAAGTTTGTGGTCATTCAAAGAGATGGTAATAAAAGGGTGGAAAAACACAAGAAGGCAAGTGGGTGAAATACCTTATGAAGAAATAAAAGGAAACGTCAGCATTGGGTACCGGCAGAATTTTTTTTTAGATCATTAGCAGGCGATTTTACTACATGGTCCCATCTTAAGTATTCAATTTTCAAAAGCTTGCATATGCTCCTTAGCAACCGTTGCGCAAACGTAATTGATCAAAGTAAATAGTTATTAATGAAGGTTTAACCAGGATGAATGAATGGGCTATGATTGCAATGTGGATTTTCAAAGCACATCACAACAGTGAAGCCAGAGTGTTTCCTTGTGGACAAAGTAGAAGACTATCAAATTACAACACCAGAAACATCATTTGTGCTGCAGGGTGGCTGAAGATGAATCATCACAAGATGCAGAAAAAACAGAGATTGCAAATGATTTTTCCACTTGAGATGAGCTTTATTTAACGTGCATGTTTTTGTTCCATGTTAGCATAGAATGTAAATCTCTTGCTTGTTCACCCAGCAATGATAAATCAAGTGGATTATAAGCAAATCATTGTAGTGGTTATAAGATTCTACCTATAATAGAATGTTTGGTTGTAGTGGTATCAATAAATTCTTAGTAATTTGCAAGTCCAGAACTCATATTTGACCAAACATTCCCTGGACTTGTGTATCGAGTTCCCTGCAGATACGTCCTTTGATGTTGAACTTCTGACTTTTCTCTGCATTTTTTGCCACCAAATGCAATAAGGAGGCTGCAGGGAAAAGATGCAAATATGTCAGCTTCTAATATTTTTTCCTAGCTAATGAGGTGGTTTCATTTGATCTCCATCTGTGTTAAAAACGTATGTTTTATTATTTTTTCTACCCTTGCAGCAGTCCTCTGATGTACCAGTTGCTGTCAGTACTTGAAGCTCATTTAGTTCCTCCAGAAAAAGGCTACAGATTGTGTCCTTATACATGAGTTGGAACATGTTGATTCCAGACTTTTTGGTGTTGGTGAATGCCCTTGTTGTGAAAAATAACAAATATTTAATTGTCATTGCCAGAGAATGCATTTATTGTGATGTTGTATCAAATGACAAACTGGCTGATCCAAGCAGCCCTTTGAACAGCTGGGCTTCTCACAAGCCCTGGGTTGGCTGTCACTGCAATTATATTGTTACAGAGAGGCAGAGAGCAAACAAGATATGTGTGAGGTAGAGAGCGGGGGAGAGAGAGAGAGAGATTCCACACGAAAGGGAGGGACAGAGGAGAAGGGAGCGGTACACGGTGCGCATGATAGCATAAGAGCTGTAAGGACAGAGCCAACTAGCAAACAAGGCTTTCACTTTCTCTGCTGTACCTATCTTTCATTCAGAAAAAAGTGGGCAGTCAAAATAGAATATTTGTCAGAAATGCATTAACATTAGGGTGGCTGATACCTGCTGACAGGAAGGGAACAGAGCTGTAGTGTAGAGAAAGTAGAATGGGCTGAATAGAGTGATAGAGCTGAGCTCTCCTTACATGCTGCACGAAATGGACTTCATTCAGATTGATCATTAGCAAGAGTTTTCTTGGTCCAAAGCTGCTGCTGCTGTTTCTCCTGCGATAATGAGCTTTTATTTGTGAGACACCTGATCTGGCTTGGCTGGCGATTCACAGAGCTGGATTCTAAATACAGTAAGCATATGTCGTGTGTGTGTGTGTCTGTGTTTTCAGTGTTGTTACTGAGATCAAGCCTGTTCTTGTGTCTTTCACACATGAAAACATATACAGGCCAAACCTGGAGCACAGATTTGGCCTGTATATTTTCACTGTTTATATAATTTTACCAAAGTACCCAAAATCCTAAACTGACATTTGTTCATTTGTGTTGTGTTTGGACAGTGTTAAGAGAAGTTTTGTCTGTGAAATAGAGGGAGAGTTGGATATTGACATTGCAGTCTCAAATATTCCCTAATTTGTGGTTATATAAATGGTTTAGTTTATATGTAAAAAGAAAGACACACGCACAGAAAACATAAGTGAGGCAATTGCTGAGGTAATAGGAATTCCCTTCCACCGTGTCCATGTGTGGGAGGAGGGTGGAGGTGGTCTATTGGGGGTGGAGAGTCATAGCAAAGAAGGCGTCACTCTGCAACACTCATACTGAGGCAGGCGGGAGGGGAGAAGGAAAGCGGGGCAGACTGTGAGCTTACATAAGACTGCATGTGGGAAGTCCTGTATTAGAGACCCAGAAGTTGAGCCACATTAATTACATTTGCTTGAAGCTGCGGTCATGGATTGTGATGATATTTGGAAATGCATCAAAAATTGGAAATATTCATATTAGATATTGAGATCTGTCGAAGCACAATATTCATATTTGTTTAAGTGTTTCCTATTGTATTTGTAGAGAAAATTATGCAGGACCAGGGGAAAAAAAAACGGAGATGAGAGAGAGGCAGCAAGTGGAAGCACAACAGCAGAGCCCTCTTGAATAAAAAATATGTTGCTATAAATAGCAAACCATCCTCATACAGTGTTTCAGATTTAGGAGACCTGGCTTTTCCCTCACTGTGTAATAACCATGTAGTATTACACTTGCAGTCTTCCCCCAATAATTCCTTCTATTTTTTAAAAATTCACCCACCAGATTGTCTTTTGCTGGTCGTCAGCATTTTACATGAGAGATGTTTACTTTTCGCGCATTACAATAAATCAACATGAAGCAGCATCCCTCTGTCAATAGGTTTAAAGTGGTGTTGTTTTTTCACATCCGATGATTCTGCATGTTGCACATTATAGATGCAAAACAGCACAACTGCTATAGGAGCCCTGAATTATTTGTATTTATTTATTTACTTACTTATTTTGAAGTATAGCTTGGTTGCATAAGATATATACTTTATTGAATCCCTTTGTATATCATGTCTGTGAACTGTACAATCTTGATTCAGTTTAGTTTCTTGACAAGCCCAGTGAAGGCGATACCTCACATTGTATTGAATTGTATATGTACAATGTGCTTACAACTCCGCTTTTGCCTGTTTATGACTTTTGGAGCAGGTAGTTGGTGATCCTGCAGCTGCACTCCTGCATACCAATTGCCAATGTGTGGGAAAAGGAATGAGTTGGAAAAAAGAGGAAATGAGGGGAAAAAAAATCAATAACTACCCCTACAGCTAGAACAGGTAGTAACAGCTGTTCTAATTGCATAAGGTTCACAGTTTCTCACCTGGAGCTTAAATAACTTTGTTTATTTGGATTTGGCTTAGTCTGTGAGTTAACTTTCTACAGAAATTGACTAGAATTAGAAATAGACTCCAATGGCCCAGTGTTTAAGAGGCATGCAACATCAGGAGTTCAACAGCACACTTTTCCCACATGCTGTCTCCACACATCACCCTCACTCTTCCATCCAGTGTAATTCTGTCATTGCCTCCTGGAGCTGTTCAGTAAAGGCATACAAGAACTGAATTAGGGGATTCTAATATGCAATTGGATTATGCAAATGACATACCATGTTTCCAGAGACACATTTGAAAACAATTTATAATACAGCTACATGAATCTGTTTTTAAATTATATATGCCTATAAAAGTGTGTATCATTACAGCCCCAATCTTTGTACTTGTAATTATCGTTGTCGTAATTATTGTTTACCAATCTCTTACATCCAGGTGTGCACAAACTACAGGTGAATCTAAATTTTAAAAATAATAATAATAATAATAAAAAAATGTGTCGGTTATTAGTTTTGAGAAGCAGCAAGTTAAAAATGATGTGCATCAACAGTAGTGATGTCAGTAAATAATACTTTACTTTAGATTAGAGGCAAAGCTATAATGTTAAATTAATCTTATCTCACTAAATCATTCATGGTTCTCACCCTCACCCATGTCCAAAAAAGTTGTCGTTATTGGTGGTATTGGTTATTGAGAAGCAGAAAGTTATCTTTAAAAAAAACAGTCAAATGCAAATTTTCTAATACATTCTTTTGTTCACCTCAGCTGCTGGCAGTCCGTCATAGGTATGACACTGCTGTGTTCGTGTTGGATAGATATTTACTGGATGTAAATAATGTCTCATGACTGGCTTCCTTCTGTTATTCTGGAGTGCGCTAGCCACATTTTAAGAGACCACACTTCACACTGGCCCAAAAGAGACAGCCTGGCTTGTTCATTGGGCTACATGCCTGACTTGAGTTAGGTCTGCTGGTTGGCAGCACTTAATCCTATTTCAGACTTTTGGCAACGTAGTCCAGCAGGCCCAGGGTGTTATTAAGTGTGCCTCTGTTTAATGGATGTATTTATGCTGATCATGAGGACTTTGTTCACCATCTGGATGCATCCAGCTGCTGGCCAGTATTTTATTTTACAAACACGAACTTGGGAGATAGTGTGTCTGCATAATTCCCTTTAAATGGGCTTATTTCAGTTTTTAAATATCTCTGTCCACCAAATGGCATGCCTTCTTTGCCACTGTCCATGTGGAAAAATCCTCCTGTCTCAACACTTCTTGCAGTGGGTATTTGTCTTATTTTACAGTACAGGCCAAAAGTTTGGACACACCTTCTCATTCAATGCGTTTCCTTTACTTTCATGACCTTCATTTCTTAAAGTAACCACGGCCACTCGTATCTCTTACTTCACTGATTGGTTCTTGTCATAATATGAATGAACAGTTGTCCAATAGGGTTGTCGGCTGTGTATCAACATTACTTCTGCACAACACAACTGATGGTCCCCAACCCCATTAATAAGGCAAAAAGTTCCACTCCTGATGATGCACAAGTGAAAACCATTTCAGGTGACGACCTCATGAAGGTCACTGAGAGAACACCATCGGGTTTGCAGCTCTACCAAAAAAGCAAAGGGTGGCCACTTATATAAGATACAAGACATATTTAGAGTTATTTCACACTTTTTTGTTAAGGACATTATTCCACATGTGTTCATTCATAATTTTGATGCCTTCAGTGAGAGTACAATGAAAATAAAGGAGACACATTGAATGAGAAGGTGTGTCCAAACTTTTGGGCTGTACTGTATCATTACAGCATGAGACGCTTGGGTATGTAATACTATTCACGTGTTCACGTGTGACATTGCCATCTTCTCTATGCTGCAGTTTTATAAAAATGAAATATATAGATTTCAACGTCACATTTGTTTGACACAAAGTTACAAAAGTATAGGTGAATGTGGAAAGCAAAGGGAAGATTGTACTGTTCTTTCCTCACAATAGTTACTTGGAGAGAAAGCCATACAAATGTCCTTATTTACCTTCCTAAAAGTCACTTGATAGTTGTCGCAGGTGGAGTGAATGTCGAAATAGTGAAATCATAAACACTGCATAAGACTTTGTTTGACTGTTCTCTTCCTGAACACCATGCCATCACTTGACTTTAAAAGTCTACTGATCTGTATGCCTTTTGAAAGGCCAATTGCACTTCATTTTTTAACTGCATTTCAATCCCTGTTTTGTCTTACCAGGAGACTCCAGTGTAAAGTTATTTCGTTAAAAATGACACCACTATGCTCCCCACATTAGGAAAGTGAACTTCAAAATAACTATTATTGGCTTGAATAAATAATAAACATATTCCTCTCTCACGTGATGTCTAGTTTTACTGCTGTCACACAATTCCTTTTTCTTTTGGCCTTCCCAGTAGGTCATCTATCTCACTACACCGCAGCATGTGCACCAATCATGGATGGATTGAGCCAGTATTGATCTACAGTATTGAAGAGTAGCTAGCTTGCAACAGTGTCCTAGTGCACATGATCACTTCAGTAAAGTAGCTTTGAAATGTGCATTTGTCTTACATCAGCATGCCTTTGACTCCATTTCAGGGAGGGAGGGGGGAGGGAGAGAGATTTTTATTTATTATTGCACCATTAAAATAACTGTGAATGACTCAGATTTGATCACTTTTAAGAGCCCCCATATTTGCAGCTGATGTGTAGAAAAAGAATGAGAGTCTGTGCTAGTTCAATAGAGCTGTGCTGGTACAACTCCATCCCTGATGCTGCATTGTTTTTTGTATGTCTGTTTGTTGTTTTATTTATGATATTGTGGCTACCCAGTGATAAATGCACATGGCCTTGTAATTGGGGAAAGGAGGGGTCATAAGAGAGAAAGGGAGAGGAAAAAATATGGGGGTGTAATATGGGATATGGCTGCTTTTTCTCTTGGTGACAGAGCCTGTTGCCATGGATCTGGTCCTCCCAATTGGTGGAGGTATGGTCCAATCACTTAACAGCACAGATTGTTTCATCATTGAGAAGTTTTTCCTCTCTTCCTGTCTCACAAGCCAGCAGCTGCTCCTCCATCTTCCTCTTGTTTTTCTCTCCAATCTCTCAAGTCACCCCTATTGCTCTTCCCCACTCACAGTAAAATAAACTGATGAATTACATAAGGTTAATACTGAGTGCCGGCGCTGCCACCAGATTTCATTTTGACAGTTATTTTATCAGCAGGTCGAGTAGCGCAGAATTGTTCACCTTTACCAGTATTTCAGGTTTACTAATTACATTGCCAAGGAGGTTATGTTTTTTTTAGTTTGTTTGCCGGTTAGCAATATTATGCGGATTCTGTTTCTCTTTCTGACTTTCTCTCTTTGTCCAGATTACTTTTGAATGATACTGATGCTTCCCAAGCCCAATTTGTTCATTCATGGACAGGCAGTGCTTTAGCTTCGTCTTCTGATGAGAATGAATGTCATTGGAAAAGAACATGCTCTCCCTTGACTTTCCCTGAATAAATAAATAAATTTATAGAACCAGACAACATGCATGACAATGATGCACTAACCACGATTGACCACCAAACAAACCTGCAAGAAGAGAGTGATTACAAAGAATGTAGAGTCTGAGAAAGAGCTTAAAGTTCTGTAAAAGCATTACACATTCAATATCGCTACAGAAGCAACGTCAACGTTTAAACTGTCAATGACACTTTTTTCTTTCAACGGTTCAGTTCTGTCATCAAGGAGAGTGAACTGTTTTGTTGCCTTTTCCCAACCCCAGGCGTAAATGTAAGCCTCGGTAAGGCTATGAGCGTTTTGTCACAACATTGTTTTTTAGAATTTCAGTCATGGTCTGGACCATACAAACTGGGGCATTTACAACAGCCCAATGTTGCTACTTTATTATTGTGGTATTTGGTATGCCCACATCATTTCCACCACAAACAAAACAGTCCTCCTCGTTTCAACCTTTGCAACATCAATCCTAATCCCATTTTTATCTATTCGTCTTACCCATGTTTTCAGTATTTGTCATATTTTTCTTTCCCACCACTGAATATTTACAGGTTCTTATGGAAATCACAGTTCAATTCACAAGTTATGACAAGATAATATCTGATGCATGTCAAATTTCAGACTGATCGTTGTCATGAAAAGAAAAGCACATGTGGATTGTGATATGTATCAGGGAAATACTTTGTCAATGGAAGGAAGTCAAGACCACACCAACTAGCCATAATGCAGTTAAACGGTGTCAACATGTTCTTTAAATATATTGTTTTATTTAAGATACAATTTAAATCATGCTAAATGAATTCAGTTCTCATTGGTCTCATACTTCATATGATCACCGTCTAATTATTTACTTGGTGAGTATTACATGGATTATATTAGGACTTCTGTATGCAGACCAAGATCACCTATCTCTCCACCGCCATCTGTTTTGTTATTTAAAAATGAGCCAACATGGCTTTCTATCACCTACTGTCCACACTGGTTTTGTTTTAATACTTTATTCATATTTCTCTCCATACACCCTCTGTCATCTATACATAGATTATAACTAGTGCAAGCAACCGAGAGAGGGAAGACTTATAGTTACAGAAAGGTAGGTAGGTAGGTAAGTAGGTAGGTAACTAGGGAGGGAAGGGGGAGGGGAGGAGGAGGAGAATGAGTCATAGCTTGTCCCATAGGACTGAGTGGGCTGGCTGAGTGGAGGAGGATGGCGTCAGCAGCAGGCCTGACAATTTAAGAAGACACGTTAAAAAGAGGAAGAGAGAAAGAGACTGAGCAAATACATATTAGTGGGTGGATTTTGAGAATGATATCGAAGGGAGGGGTTGATGTGGATGGCATGGAAATTCAGGAAGGGGTATCCTTATTTCACTGCGAGAGAAAGGCAGAGAGGGAGGTAAGGAAAAGGAAAGACGTAGGTGACAAAAGGAACCCTTGCTTCTAGTGCATTCATGTTGCCCATGTTTTTTTTGTGTCTAGATAGTCTGTCAGTCTTCTGTCATCATCCAACTTTTGTTTTGCTTTGTAATTGTTAGTGGAAGTGTCAATCGTCAGCAGCTGTACATAGTTTTTGCTAGAAAGTGTAAATGTGTGTCTATGTGGATAATACATGTGTATGCATTATTCTCTGACATGCCTTGCTCAGCCAGCCTCCTTGTCCCCCTGTCGTGTGAGATTGTGCAACCAGTGCAAAGGGGAATTCCTCTCTGACACAGACCAGCAGTGGTATGCACACACTGAAAACGCTGCTGATATATATGTGTAGGCACTGAGCTTGCACTAACTATGCCATTGCCAAACACACACACACACACACACACACACACACACACACACACACACACACACACACACACACAGCCTCTACTTGCGAAGAAATAACCTTGCTGCCTTTTGTGAAATGGTTTCTCTCTGACGTCAAATGGGTGAGGTGCACGGCTGAATACAGAGGAGATGAATTGGGTCGAGCAGCTCGTGTGTCTCTCCCACTGCTGTCTGTGGGTTTGTACATGCTCCTGTTTGCAGCAATCTGTGCTTCCCATTCACCTTTATCCTTCATTCAGCCTCTGCAGAGGAAATGGAGAGGCCATATCTGATACACATGCCTCTCCATTGTGAAAATTGAAATATGGCAATGAATGAAATAATTAACCAACAACTCATTGGCTCATTGCTTTCTGGGTTTCATTGCTGAGCAGCAACCACAGTAGAACAGTAGTCGGTATAGGGTGTTACAATGTAATTCAATAGACATTCAAGTTGTGACAGGTATGATCACAGTTAATAATAAAATTGGTTAATCCGTGGATTGTAAGAATGTTACCCAGTCTGTTCCTCATTTTTTTCTGGAATAGTTGAATTGGAATTTTGAAGTGGTCATTTTAGTTTTTATTAACAAAATGTATTGCTTACTCAGAGGAAGCTGAACATTTCTGCCTTATTCATTGTTTCTTGGTGCAATTACTTATTTTTATTTTGTTGCAATACTGCAGTCAGAGTTAGGAATGAGGTCATCAGAGGGACAACACAGACAGGAAGGAAAGGAGTAAAAGCTAGAGAAGCTAGATTGAGATGGTTTGGACATGTGCAGAGGAGGGACAGTGGATACATTGGTAGGAGAATGTTAGAGATGGAGTTGGAGGTAGGAGACAGAGAGGAAGGCCAAAGAGGAGGTTTATAGATGCAGTGAGGGAGGACATGGAGGTAGGTTGGGAGTCAGAGTAGAGGATACAGAGAACAGAGAAAGATGGAAATTGATGATTCGCTGTGGCAACCCCTGAAGAGGGACAAGCCGAAAGGAGAAGAAGAAGACTGCAGTTGTTTGTTGTGCTAGAATAAAACAACTGTTAACAACCGTGAATGATTTTTATTGGTTTTGTTTTTTTGACATTTGTTTTAAAAACCAACAATCTCCAATTTAATACGCCACAATTTGGAGAGAGCTCCATTGACAATTGAATTAAAATAAATAAATAATATATAAATAATAATAATATGTCCCAATCAAAAGGGATTAATCTTTTGCATATTATTTTATGGGACCAAAATATTTTAAGGCCTGCCAGGCATCCTTTGTCTTCTTGAATGATAGATCTCAGGACGATCTACTGATAACACCAGCTTTGGCCCACCCACACACCAGTCGGAGCGTCTTCTGTGAGCATCTTATACCAATTCAATAGTTGGTGAGTTAACCTGCTGTATCTCAGTCAGCACATTCGGAAGCCTTGTATTATTGTGTCAGATGTGGAGGGCACATGTATTTTACACAATACTGATTTTACAGCCCCATATGAGAATGAGTTTGCAGAGATTTCCTCCTGGTGAAGCACAGGAAGTACCTGCAAGGCAGATCATAGCTTCATGCTTTCACTTGTAAAATGTGGTGTCATATTTATACACTGGTTACAAAATGTCCTCTGTGGCATTTCCATCTCTTAAGTGTCAATCTCCTATTTTTCAAAGAAAGTAATCTATCCTGTAATATTCTGGAGAGCAGAGAGAGTAGAGCTCTATATAGACTTACTAATTTCAACAATGGCATTGCAATGATGCATTTTCTGATATTGGAGCTGTATAGCATGATGATATGGTGATTTGGATGTTGGATGTTTCAGTGATGTGCAGTAAAATGTTAAATAGTATTATGAATGAAAGAAAATTGGGAAATAGCACGAAAAACTGAAAATGTGGTTATAATGAACCATCAGCTTTTGAATTACTATACATTTCATAGGTGCAATCTGGATTCTGCTGTAGCAGCAGCCTTTAAAATTAGTCTGATTAAGCCAGTGTGCAATAAATAACCTCTTGTCCTGCAAGATACAGTATTTGTCCTGAGTCAGGGGCTCTGCTGTATTCCTGTAGACCTCACGTGATGATGCCAGCAGTTGGCAGAGAGCTCCAGCCCACAGGAACGCTAAACGGGACACTGTGAGATCAGAGCATTCACTGGTTTGGTAGCTCTTCAGTCTGTTTGCACACATGTTGTAGTTTTACTAATATGCTTGAATCACACAGATAGCTGTTCTTGTTATCCCTAGTAATTAGAGTTTCAGAAAAAATATTCAAATTCTGAAGTTCAAATTTCAAATCGGCAGTTTGGCACACATGCTACTATATACTGTTCAAATGTCCTCCTGTTGAACATAAATGAGTGCCGAAAGACTCAACTTTTAAACCCAGATTAATTTACCAAATTAAAAAAATAAATGACTTAGTACACATTAATACCAAATTTGACATATCATTTTCCATTGCGTCAGAAAGTTCATATTTTCCAGGATCTTTGCTCCATAGTGCTTGAAAGGACATATACATTATATTCTGTGATTTGGGGCTATAAAAAATACTTTGGATTTAATTTTTTTTTTCATTCTGTCTACACTGCATGCCCTCATTTCTGTTTCTTTTACCCAGAGCCTTTTTAGTCTTTTTAGTTCATGTTATGAAACATAAAACCTAGTTAGTTTCAGCCTGCATCAATCTTTTCAAGTCAGTTCAGAATAATTTATTAAACCCACAAGGTCAATTCAGTTCCACAGTCTAATCATTCATGAAGAAAAGCATATTAAACACAACAATTTCATCTCATACTTTAACCAGGCATAATAACTACTCCTGATTTAGTCAAGACTTTGGACCACTTCCTGTTCTGTTTCACACTGGCTGGTTGACTCTGCTTCTTTCTTACCTCTTGGTATGTGCACATGTTAATCCATGTATTCATTTTTGCTATGATTTTCCCCCTTGCCCTTCTTACCTCAAAACAACAGCATTTCAGAATGTTACACATCTCCCTGGCAACCCTGTGGGCCAATTGCTGTGAATGTATGGAGTGAATGTTGCGAATAGAGCATAGGGAAGTATAAAAGAGCTCTGGTCAGAGGACAAGAAAACACAGTGGTTTCAAAAGCACCATAGCTTTGTTTGTAGACAGTCCCTGGTTATTAGGATAGAAGCCAGATCTTTGACATTAAGCATTATATGCTGGTTATGTTATGCTGTCGC
>NW_027615324.1:0-48892 GCF_965212315.1 Lampetra planeri | reverse complement strand
CAGTAACTTTCTGTTGCAGATTAGCTCCACCACAAAAAAAAAAATCATCTAAAAATAACCCCAATCAGAGAAATGAGAAATGGCTTTTCAGTGTCCTCTTACCGACCTTATGCAGTTGCTGATTGTGAGTCAACACCACCCTGGTGTTTTTTTAATGAAGTATTGTCACTAAATCTGTATTTTAAACACGTATATCCTGTCTCTGTTGCTCTCTCCTTAGAAAAAAACAAGACGCTCTAAGCTGCCTGACCACAACAGCTTGGACCCAAAAAGAGATGCTGCACTTTGGGAGAAGCAAAAGTCTCTGTCGGGGAGGAACAAGGGCAGATGGAGTGCCAAGTTAGAGAGGAATGGAGGAACTGCGGCCAGCGCGATGAGGAGAGTGACCAGCCGCAAAGTAGGAAAGCCCAGCATCAGACTGAAGGCCCCCCAGGAGTTGGTGATTACAGACCCTGGAATGGATGGTGTGGTCCCCCACGACCTGTCCAGCAGCAGAAACTTCACCGACGGAGCAGCCAAGTTACCTGCTGCGGCCTTACTGGGTGAGCCGGGCAGCGTGGATGGGGCGCACCAAGCCCCCAGCAGTGACCTTGAGCCAAAATGCGTCATCAAAGGCAAAGACGCGATGTCTGCCCTCCACCGTGCTGGCTCACAGCAGTGCAGACAGGAGCTCGCCAACATCGTGTGCCTGCATCAGGCTGGGCAGCTCATGCCAGGACCACTTCCTCAGTTCTGCCCCCAGATCGGTGAGAAGCCCTCACATATTTGTGTTCTGACGACAACTTGTCTTTGTATATTCCCGGGTTGCACTTCTAGTTTTGGTTTTTGCAACCCACTTGTCTGCATTCTTGAGGGGAAAATGACACTGAAGAAGGAAAAGAAACACTCGACAGCCAAATTTTCTTTAAAAAAAAATATGATCCTCACATACTCTTTCTTTTCTGTTCTTGTATTGTCAGGTGAAACAAATCCCGTCCAGGCTGAGCTGGACACCAGCCTGTTGAAGGTGGAGAACCCTGTCCGTGTGGCTTTTGTTCTGATGGTCCACGGCCGTTCGGTACGCCAGCTAAAACGCCTCATCAAGGTCATATATCACCGTGACCATTACTACTACATCCACGTGGACCAGGTAAGACCTGTGCTGGCATACCAGCATCCTGCTGTTTAATACGCACACGGCAAACAGTGGATCTGTGAATGTCTAGTTTACAAAATACTTTATTCCTGCTGTCGATTGAACAGCATATTTGACACCGTGCCTGTTGCTTAACGTGTTGAGTGCACAAATGGCATTAGTCGTCTTCTTTCATTATGGAGGTTAGATTTATCCTGCAGGTCTTCTCAGTGTGCTAAAGGGGATTAGCCTGGATAGAGTAAAGTGTGGTTATTTTTAGGGAATAGGCTGGATTTACCGGAGGGGAAAAAAACCCTCGTGCAGCTGGAAGGGAAATGATCAACCATCCTGCTGTTCTCCACCAGCAGGTTGTTGGAGAACGGGTGCTCATAAAAGCACACCTGTAAGAGATGGTGTAGAGTTGGTTAAACAGGTTAGACTGAACGAGACTCTTGAGACACATCGCCTCAGCAAACCTCTCATGTCATTCCATGTCATGACTGACAGCTCAGAGCGGTCACTCTCTGGGATCTTGACTGCACTGATACCAGATTCTTGCAATGTCTAAAATTGTTTTCAAAGTTGACTGTGTCCTTGTAAAGGTGTGTTGGGCAGCACAGGATGACGGAGTCAATACTAAAACATAACATCTACAGGCTGTCGGCCACTATTCTTTAGTCCTCATGTCATATAATGTGTGTAAAAATGTAGCCCGATGTTGGTCAATGAAGTCCAGACGTTCGTCATTTGTCTCAGCACATTGATTTCCTATTTCAGTTTTCCTTCGATTACCCTGGTGATCTTGTGCTTTTTAACCTGCCAGCGGAGTGGATACATGCACCGAGAGGTCCTGCAGATAGCCCAGCAGTACCCAAATATACGTGCCACGCCCTGGCGGATGGTCACCATCTGGGGAGGAGCCAGCTTACTGAAAGCATATCTTCACAGCATGCAGGACCTGCTCGCTATGCTGGACTGGAAGTGGGATTTCTTCATCAACCTCAGTGCCACCGACTTCCCCACACGGTTGGAGACATGTTACATTTAGTACAAACCTCCTAGTTCTAACTTAATGTTTTTCTGAACATGCCCACCTCTACTGTCATTTGTATTATTCAGTCATGCCATATGATACATATTGGTCCATACTGTACAAAATAGTATTAGTAAGTCTTTGCACTCTTCCTTTATTCTCTGTGCACAATCGCACTTCATACTTTTTGCAGTTCTGATCATATGCTAAACTGAACTATGTGTGTTGACAACAGAATCTAATCTAAACAACTACTAAATACTTCTGTGTCTGCAGATCTGCACTGCGTAAAGCTTTTGTGGTTCACTTTTTGTTGTAGTTGCATCCAACTTGTGTGCACCTGAGCTTTTTAAGTATTTCACATCTCAACGTTTGCATTTATAACCTTGAATATTTCTTGTTACCTTATGGGTGAGTCCTTCATGTGCTCCGCATATGTTCAACGTCACCACTGGCAGATGATTGCTGTGACTTTCATAGAGGAAAATCAGCATTTGCCAGATTAAACAATAGGCAAATGTGAATTTTGGTCAGTGGACCACAAGGTTGGCAGTAAAGAAGCTCTTTGCAGATCATTTCTGGCTCAGTTACAGGGCCTCTTTGAGCTTCTTTGAAAGCATCTGCCTGTCCTCTGTGACTTTCCCAAGGGGGAGTATCCCTAGATGAACAGTCACAGCAGTAGATACTGTCACTGGCATGCCACTGACTATTATTTCAAGGGGTCTGTTGTTTATTGAACTAACGTCCTTACTTACTCGCTCTTTCAACTATCATCTTGTTGGTGTGCCGGAAGGACCAATGACGAGTTGGTGGCATTCCTGTCACAGCACAGAGACAAGAACTTCCTGAAGTCCCATGGCAGAGAGAATTCAAGGTGAGAGGTCATGTACATGTGTCTGGAGTTGGTTCATTAAGTCTGATGAAATGTTTGCTGACTATAGATCCTGCAAGCATGTACAACAGACAACACATTTATGGAAACAAACAACTGTTTGTCCACAGCAATGTTTGCCCATTCAAATGAACGCTGTTTTCTTTTCTCGCTGTATTGAAGGTTCATTAAGAAGCAAGGCCTCGATCGTCTCTTCCACGAGTGTGACAACCATATGTGGCGCCTCGGCGAACGCAGCATCCCAGAAGGACTGGAGGTCTCTGGTGGTTCGGACTGGTTCGCGCTCACCCGCTCCTTTGTGGAGTATGTCATTGAATCCCAGGATCCCCTGGTGTCGGGACTGAAGCAGTTCTATTCCTACGCTCTGCTCCCTGCTGAGGTAAATCAGCCTCAGGTTTTCTCTCTCAGCAGACAAGTCTGTGACAAGCTGTCTGTCTCACACAGCGGTAAAGATAAAGCAGTACTTTAGCTGCAGCGCTAAGCTGTCAGGCGCAGTGGTGCCAGATGAAAGGAGGATTCACTCCTGATTGTGTAGTTTAATGTCTCTGAGGATGATGTACATTAAAGTCACACACACCCTGTCTACCTTTCTCTCCTTTTCCTGCTCAGTCCTTCTTCCACACGGTGCTGGGGAACAGTCACATGTGTGACAGCCTGGTGGACAACAACCTCCGCGTCACCAACTGGAATCGTAAGCTTGGCTGTAAATGCCAGTACAAGCACATAGTCGACTGGTGCGGCTGCTCGCCCAACGATTTCAAACCACAAGACCTCATCCGGATCCAGGTGTGTGAACCGTGGGGTGGGGGGTGGAGCAAAGTGGTACAAAGTATATATTTCAGTGCAGCCAATTCATTTTCCTTCACTCGTTCACAGCAACTGACCCGACCCACGTTCTTTGCTCGCAAGTTTGAGTCAACCGTGAACCAAGAAGCCATAGACATCTTGGACACGCACTTGTACGGCCAGTATGCGCCAGGAACTGTAGCCATCAAGGCGTACTGGGAGAGCCTGTATGAGCAGCTGGACGGTGTCGGTGCACTTAGCGACGTCGCTCTCACTGCTCACAGCTCTTTCGTTCGCCTGGGCCTGAAAAGTTTGTCGATAAGAAAGAGCCACACAGATGCCTGCAGGTCAGCGACTGCTCATATCTGACACATGTGACTGTGTACGATTGAAAGAAATCATGTTCATCATTATTTTTCTCACTGCAGGTTTGAACCAGTCGGCTTCCCTTTGTCGGTGCACGTGTATTTTTACGACGACCATTTCCAAGGATACTTGGTGCGTCAGGAAGTCCAGGCTGTGGGGTCAAAGGTCAGGGAGGAACTGGAGATGTGGGCAGTTCCCCAGTCCACGTTTGTGCTTGAGACAAACCTGAAGGAGTTTGAAAGGCTGAAGGGTGTGGAGGTATCTATCCCTACCACTCATCACTCTGGTTATTGTTCTCATCTTCAGAAGATGACGTGTGATGCTTTCTTCTTGGTGGTTACTGAAGGTTAGATGAAGGTAACGGAGGGAAATTGTTGGGTTGGGAGATTTTCTTTTTGATACGTAAAGTCAGAAGCGGTAGATTTAGGTCTTGATCTGCGTGGCTTTGAAGTTTAATTGGTTTTTAGTTAATGCAGAGACAGCACGCTTATACACCTTGTATTTAATTAATATAAAGTGATTGTCGTTTCATTCAGGTTGGCACAGATTGGGATCCTAAAGAGAGAATTTTTCGTAACTTTGGTGGCGTGATCGGCCCATTGGATGAACCGCTGGCGGTGCAGAAGTGGGCTCGCGGACCCAACCTCACTGCCACCATTGTGTGGATCGACCCAGCACTGGTGGTGGCGGCGTCCTATGACATCTCAGTGGCTGTGGATACAGAGTTCACTCAGTACAAGCCACCCCTGCAGGGCCCCCTGCGGCCCGGCACCTGGACCGTCCGAGTGTTGAAGCAATGGGAGCGTGTGGCAGAAGTCCACTTCCTTGTCCTGCCGTTGACTTTCAAAGATAAGCAGCCTCTACGGAAAGGTGAGACGTCCTGCATTGAAGTTCTGCCACATGTACCTTACAAAAACAACAGATCGGTCTGTTTGTCACAGACAAGACAAAAAGTGATAATGTTTTAATCAGATTAACTTTTCATTGGTACTGTTTACTGAATTTGTCAGGGGAAGCTTATAAGATATCAACAGATGGATTGGTAAAGTGTCATCGAAGCTCCTGCTGCCAATCTTGCCCCAAAATCAGATTTTAATTTCATGTTTTTTATTTTAGACACCAACTGTGGTCACAGGTGACTTTTGTACCAGATGTCTAATATTCTAATAGTATAATAATATTCTTTTCAACGTGAATATGCATATTTTTGTACTAATTTGAGTAGTTTTTGAATAGTGAAGTTCGTTCTGACAGACCTAGTAGGCTGCTGCGTAGTCTGACGTGCATCTCACCAGAACTGTAACTACACGCTGCAGCCACGTGGACCTCCGCAGACAAAAACAGCTGTGATTGGACTGACTGTGTCCCATGAGTTTCCCAGCTCTCTGAGTGGGATGTCTGTGTTTGCTCAGAAATGCAATCAAAAAAATGACACATGGAGACGATATTCAATGCAGATAGACACAGAAGTATAAATGCTTAAATGGGTACTGGTCTGCATCAGTTCAACGTAGAAGCATCGACTTTACAGTCAACTGTACAATGCGGTTGTATGGTAAAAACTACACTGGAGGGTGACAGCTAACTTTAACCTGAGAACACACTAACAACAGTAAAGGGCTTACATTCATCAAGCTAGAATATATAACGTTATGCAGAAGGAACAGACCACAGTACTTTTCTACCCTGATGTACTGGACTCGTTAAACACCGACCTTTTCTTTCTTCAATGTTGATGACCCAGTTGAGGATGGCTGGCTCCATGCCGGCCCACCCGGTAACCAGTACTTGGACCAGAGCTTCCAGCAGCTGAGCTCCGTGCTGAAGCTGCCTCCCCAAGAAGCCGCCATGCTGGAAGCCCAGCGTAAGGCCCTTCTGGTGGGCCCGTCCCTGGAGGCCTGGGTGGACAGCAGCATGGGGGCCTTCTGGGTCATAGGAAACCTGTGCGTCACACAGGCTTCCCCCTGCTCAGCATTATCACCGTGCTCCAAAACCACGTGGAGCTCCCTCTCCCCAGACCCCAAGTCAGAGCTGGGCCCAGTGAAAAGTGACGGGCGGATCAGGTAGCACCCCAACTCCCCAGTGGAGGAGAAACTGTCGACGTATGCACAGGAAGAGCGTGGGAGCACCAGCCCTCCGCCAAAGCTGAGAAGCTGGCATGAGGAGCACTCAGAGAACCTGTGTGAACTGGCTCCAAACTAAACGGCACATAAGCATGCCGGCATCGTCCTGCACTGAGCAGCCGAGGTGGTGTCAGTGACGTGCTGACGTGGAATGGACACGAATGCTGGAAATTTGCACATGGAGAGTTGCAAGTGCCACGACTTGCACAGTGGTTACATGGATGACGGACGTGTTGTCAAGTGGACCGTGAACCCTGCTTATTTTAAAGCATTTTTTTAGAGACGGTTGTATTGCACTTTACTGTAAGACTGACTTACACACAGGTCAGTCAGTTACACAACGAGGAGCAGACGTTTTTTTAAAAGACTTGGCAGCACGTCCTGAGTCACTGATACAGACACTTACAGGGTCAGGAGATAATCACGTCTGCTTTTGTTTGTTATTGTGAGCATGTACGTTCTTTATGTCTGAAATTAGTCTTTGTTCCTTGGACTGGCTTTAAAGTGATAAATTGTCCATATTGTAACAAAAAAAGCCACTGAGACTGAGCCTGTGGGTGGATCATAGATCAGATCACTCTTGGAAACAACCTAGAGTTGGATGTCACCTGACCAACCAGCAGTCGCTGGTGAAGAATCTGTGATGTGGTTAATTTAGAAAAAAGTGACCTTGAGTCTTTTTTGTTTTGTTTTATTTTTTTTTAATGTCAGCTGCTGCACTGACTAAACATTCGCTGAAAATGTTGCTGGACGTTTGTCATACCTCCTGTGAATGAGTGAAGATGCAGTATTATCTTAGTTCACGTGTCATAAGGTGCTTTTACTTTAGACTTTCAGTCTTTTTATTTTTTTTAATTCAACATTTTAGCACGATTAAGCAACTGCCTTCGTTTAGTTGACAAACTGACGCGTTTGAATTACACTCACGACAACTCCCACATGTGCAATTAATGCCTTTTCAGACGAGCGTAAAGGAACAAAACGTCATTCAGTCTGTAGTTTTATCTTTGTTTACGTTCTTAATTAATAGTCGGGCACCATGAGTTTAAGTGACCTTGTTTACCTTGCACAGTTCATTCGCTTCAGTGAAGCCCCCCCCCCACTTGTGTCCGGATAAGGGAGCAGAGAACCTGGGAAAACAGATATTTTTATATACAGTTAGAGCTTTCCGCTTCCTGCTGCAGCAGCAGCAGCAGCTGGTGAGTCATCCTGAGTCTCATAGCAGTAGGAACTTTAGCCTGTTGCTGTACTGTTTCCCTCCTTGCACAAAGCATAGGCGTCAATAAAGAGGAAATGTAAAAACTTTTTTTTTTCTTCTGTTCCATGAATTTTACTGTCAAAACTGGTTATTCTTTTTTTAAAACTATTTTTCTTCTTTGTAAACTTGGTAGTTGTCTAACTGGGGATCTGCCAAACAATCTGCAATAAATATTGAAGTCTGTTGAATAAACTGACTGACGCGCTGAGGTATCACCCTGATGTTTAGTTCACCTTTTGTTTTGAGTTATATGCAGAGAAATGTCCAAATCAATGGGGGAAGGAAAGCAGACATGCTCCCCCAACTGACAGTTATTGCAAACTGTTTGTTGAGAAACTTAATAACAGTAATATATGCTCTGTGAAACAGGTTTGGATTAATCTTTATTCATTATTTCTATTCTTGTTGGAATTCTGGCCCCACAGACGTTTGGGAGCCCCTGCTGGAACTTGCGTGTCAAACACTGACGAGATGGTGAGAGTGTTTGAGAGCAGAGACTCTGTGGCCTGCTGTCCACTTCCTGCTCACTTCCATGTAGAAACACTCAACACAACTTTACTTCATAAATATTGAAAGCTGCACATGAACTGAACCACTTTCACATGAATATTTAGTTTAGGTACGTGCACACATATCCACGGGGCTCCTTTTCTTCTTAGGATATAAGGAGGAGATGAGCCCACACCTGCTTCAGTCCAGACACAGGTTCGGTGGATCTGTGACGGATGAAACAGAAGGGTGAACATGGTTTCCACAGACAGTGCATACGGCTCATCAGCTGAGGATGGACAGACGACCTTCACCTATAATGAAGACCTGATGCATAAGGTGAAGGAGAATGCTCCTTTTTACTTTCCTCATTTTAGGTTCAGCAAACTCAAGATTGTTGCTAAACTTGCTTTCTGGAATGGACCCCTGCTGATTTGTCAGATTCATTTGCCATTTGCCATGTTTAATGTTCATCGTTGAGCAAAAACTAATCTGATCAGATTTTCAGGAAAATCTTTTGATCCAAGGAAGAATCAATTACATCTTGGAGTTGATAGCTTGAAGACAGAAATTTGTCTTTGCACATTGTTCAGCTGCAATCTGCAATCCCCTTGTTGGCCGTAGGGTGGCACCAAACCACCATGGTGCTGAACGTTACCTCTGCCAAGGAGATGGTCTTTCCTGAATGCTCTTGTTGTTGCGTGTGTTTTTTGCTTTACATTTTGATTTTGTAATAAAATAATTCATAATAGACTAGAATAATAATATACAATTCATAACATAGAACTTGACTATGCAGTGATTTTGTTTTCCAGCTGCTCAGTCTCCTCCACAAACCTATCAAATCGATTAAAGCAAACTGTTCTTTACAGTGATGAATGGATCCTCCCCAAACAACAGGTTCTGTGAAAATCAGATGAGGTTTTTGCATAATCCTGCCAACAAGCAAACCAAAGATCACACACAACCTCCTTGTTGGAGGTAATAAATCCTCCAACCTGCTGCTCACAATCTGCTCCTAGCCTCACCAAGAAGTGATCTGAGTGTAGGTCTGTTGCTAGATTAGATATACTAAATATAACTAGATGAATATACTAAATACTTCATGTCTGAAATGTTGGTTCCTTATGAGCAGGAACTGTTTTCAAATCATTTTTTCCCCACAAGTGAATTATTCAGGTATTGTGTGAACGGAAAAGTGTCACTGGTTGTGATTTGCTGAGTGAAAGATTGAGTGAAAGAGGGACGTCTTTTGTGTATTTCATCAGCAGGTGCGGCTGAATCCTGTGTATCTTTCTGTGGTTAATACCTGTTAAAGTCAGACGTCTGTAGACTACATCAGTATATCTCAGGGCTCGCTGGTGATGAAACCAAACGACTCGGCCCGATGGCATGCTCTGATTAATCTCATGTTGCCATGGAAACATATTCAGCATCTGTAGCTGCTGTGCACAGTACGCAGCATCTGTGCATCCTGAAGACACACACACACAAACACCCTACAGCTCCTCTCCCTAATGACATTCACCCTCAGAACCTTTATGTAAGAACATGAAAATGAAATAAAGGGAGGTGTTAAATAGTAATGTTCATTCTCAGCCTGTCCTGCATTGACTTCCCCATCACAATGAGTCACCTGCACAAGCAGCTCACCCGTGGTCACTTGTACTTGAGGGACTATTTCTGCTTGTATCTCCTGCTGCTGCGGAGGAGTGACCCCACAAACCACTTCCATTAGTGCTTGTTATCCAAGAGCAAACCCACTGCACAGCCATTCACTAAGCAGTTACAGTGGCTCTCTGATACTCGTACCGCCTTTTAGAACCTGGACCGCTTCAAAGATGGTGCCCGATTTTCATCCTACATATCAGCTGCCACAGCTGAGGAACTTGTTTTCCACTGGAAAGCAGAGGAGATTGTGTGGCGCTTGTGGATGTCAGTGATTAAAAATGAAAACAAGTCACAGAGTGGCTACTCACTGTGCTGCTGCGTCATATGTTTGGCTTTTTGAGACTGCAGATAAGAAGCAGGCAGCGGGGACAGCGTGCCTGCTTGAGGGGGAGGGAGAGGGGGAGGAGGGTGTGGGGGGTGATAAATGTCAGGAAAAGGAGGCAAGCAAACGGCTGCCAGGGAGCTGGAGGCCGAATGAAACCATGGCGACAGGGCAGATTGATGCTGGTACCTGCCTGTGTTTGTGTGATTAAAGGATGATTGTCAGAGTCTAAAAAACAGTTACTGGACAAAAGTAGAAGATCGATCCACCGCTGCACATGATCCCTGACACAACGTCCAGCATCACAGACCTCTGCACAGTAACAGAGGAGTAGGATCCTCTGCCCACACATGGTGTTCTGGCCGCAGGCAGGAAGTGAGGAGGCAGCAGCGAGGCCTGGGTTCATGATATCACATCTATTTTTTTCTTTTTTTCCTCTGTGTCTATCCAGACGATCCTGGTGGGAGACAGTGGAGTTGGTAAGACGTCTCTGCTGGTGCAGTACGATCAGGGCAAGTTCATCGCCGGGTCCTTCTCTTCCACCGTCGGCATCAGCTTCACAGTGAGTTTGCAGCTTCCTCCCACTCAGCACTCCACTCACCCCCTGTCTGCCTTCCCCCACCCCCCAATCCAATTGTCCAGAGGGGCAAGATGTCACTGCAAATGGGCTGTTAGCTCTGAAGTCATGACATAACATAACAGAAGCATATCTTGTCCACAGTGGAGGGTTTGGTCCCAGAGTCAGGGGAGTGCAGCTTGTTGTGTGTGTGTAATCATCATGATCCATAACATCCCGTGTATGTGCGTGTGTGTGTTTGGGGGGGGGGTTAATAGAGGGTTCATTATTAGGGCTGATGACACTATGATCACATTAGTGTGAAGACTCAGTGGATGTTGAAGCGGCAGGCTGTTTGCTGCTGGAGCTGTCCTGCCAAAGCTGTTTTAAACAGTGATTTTATGCTTTGTGACGTGTGTGTGTGTGTGTGTGTGTATGTGCGCGTGCACAAAGCCAAACAAGAAATACTGTATGGTGGTCAGCTCGCCAGCAATCATATTTTCCTGCTGTGGCTGTTTTGGCTTTGTGCCGTCGGAGGAGAAAGAGAAGCGTAAGATAGTAGAAATTGGCTTTGCCAGTTTCATTAGCATAATCTTTGAGATACTGTGTGATTCAGGCTGAAAAAGAAAAAGTGCCTGTCTGCTGGATTTAAGGTCAGGGATAATGCGATGCAAATAGGCTTTGATCATTTGAGCAGTGATGTCTCCAGGTGGAGCTTCGCACACGGGATCAACACGCAAACGTCATCATGTCAACATGTGCTGTGTCAACACCTCTGGAAAATGTTTTCACCTTTTTTTTTTTACATTTGAATTTCAACCACTTTGTTGCTCCTCCTGATTTGGATGGGTTGTGAGGGGGAGGAAGGTGGTGAGAGCTGGGAGAGGTTATTCACCAGCTGAAGACGAGTTCAGGTGTTTACACAAAAGTTTTTGATCACCTGGACCTTTCGTCCACATGGAAACCGAATGAAATTATTTGTTAAACCACGTCTCAGGGCGAAGTGCCATGTTAAGTTTCTGTGAACCAATCCCTGAACCAAAGACGTCTTAGCTCCACCTCTTCCTCAACCCACATGTGCTAACTCCGTCCACAACAGCAGACTCAGTGCGCTGGTTGCATTGGGGCTGCAGAAGCTACTGAATGTGTCTTTTCATCCGTGTTATGCGCATGCTCCATGTCTTCTTCTCTGGTTTTGATGTATATCTGTGGCAGCGTTACAGCGCCACTCACAGGCCTGGCAGGCATACAGTGTTGTCAGTGGTTTTGTGTGGTCACACACGTTTCTCAAAATGATTCCGTGGAAAACTTTTTAAACGATTTTTTTAATGATCCTGCTCTATCTCCATGTGGACATGGCCTCAGTTTGTAGGGTAAGTTCCACAGTGCTACAAATTTGAACCCTTTAAACAGAGAGCTGGGTCTGTCACAGGTTTCCTCTAACGAGTCGCATGTACCAGAGACATCTGGTGTATTCCAGTCTGCTTTTACGATCAGCAGTCGATTGTGCAGTCGACGCACTTCCTCCAGCTCAAAGTGCATCTGCTGCACTGGATCAAATCAATGAAGCATTCAGTCAGCCCGAAAATGCTTTAATCAAGACGTTGACATCCGCCTGTGCCAGAGGGTGTGACGCGGCTGGCCGAGTATGGCGAGCTCATGTATTTGAAGAAACACAGTTATGTAACTGCAACAGTTTGTGGCCCCAGTGTGTCATTCAGCCCCTCGGCGCTAAGGGACGTGACACCGGTTCAGTGCTTGAACGCTGGGGGGAGACAAACACTGCACGAGAGGAAATGCTTGCACATTTGTCTGGAGAGCCTGTGTGAAACGTGACAGTTGAAAATGAGGAATTTACATATTCCAAAGAGAAATTATACTTGAGCAGGTTTCACTGGAAAAGGTTGCCTATATTTTTTGAGATGTGTATAAAAAAGTTATGGCGTTACTAAGATAAAGATAAAGATAGTTTAACGGAACATTTATGTCACTGCCTTTCTCATTTGCTCCAGTTGATCAATGTTTGTGGCCGCCATGGATCTTGTCCTGACTACAGGATTTCTTTCTTGCAGTGATTTGTTGGATTTGGAGCTGCGAGGCTCATAAACTCTGACTAGGAATGGCTTCCGTCCACTGACGGCGAGAGGCAGCAATGTGAAAAACAGAGGAGGAAGTGTTTTTTCTGAGCAGAGCTGACAGCACACCCACAAACCAGACAGGCAGAGAATGTTTCTAACCGCCTGGCATTTGGTGGCATTTGTTGTCCTTCGACGGTTAGCTGCTGTGAGGTCACACCCGCAGGAGAATTAAATCAAGCAATACGGGACTTAATCCAAAGACACAAAACACAAAAATACAGCGATTCAGAGCTTGTAAACAAGTCTCAACCAATACAGTCCACAAGACCCAACGCCTACAGGGCCCTTGAAAGGGGGCTGGCCCACATAAATGAAGTCAATGTCATGGTAAACTCAAGAATCTATATAAAAAATAAAGAGAAATTAATGAATAAATGAAATGAAATGTTTTCAGGTTTGGCTAAAAGCAAGTTAGTTGCCCAATATCCCATGATGTCTTTATCTATGAAATCTAACAACCATTTATTTAAGGACAACTATTTTTTTTCCTTTCTCTTATTTGTCAACACTCAATATTGCTGTTTGTTTTCTTGGTAGTATTGCCATTGTTATTTAGTTATCATTTGTTATGCTGCAGTACCATTCTATTTTCTTTGTTGCTCTTGCTATTTTTGTCTAAATGCTGTTTGCCACATCTGCTGTTGCCGTTTGTTTGTTTCAAACTGAATGGAAACAATGGAACAATAAAAAATGTAGCCCAAAAAATATAGACTGTACCAGCCGATCAGGGACAACATGTCAGGATGAACTACAGCGCAGTCAAATGTAATCAATCCCAGATCTACGCCAAACATAACAATATACTCCGCAATCCAACCCGCGACCTGTAACCGGAGCAAGAGGGAGAAGATTGAATGAATGACATGGTCATTGTCATTGAAGCCAATGATACAAAAAAGGACAATATATTGATTTGAAATGTGAAACATGATTCTGAATCATGATAAATCAATTCGTGTCATTTCCGTAACCAACAATCCGATGGGTCCTCCTCAGACAGCTGAGCTCCTCTGTGTCTGTGCGCAAATCTGCGCCTTTACGCACCTCTTCCTCCACGTTCACTTAAAAAAAGAAGAAAAAAAAGATCAGTTGATTACGCTTATAACTAAGAGGTCACGTGGTGATTAATAATGGCTTCTTTTGTGCCATTTAAAAACTGATATTAACTGTTATTAATTTTATTATATTTTGATTCTGGGTGAAGCTCGAGCGGCTCCGATGACTCCGTTTGCGCACAACTGACCTTTGCAGCTGCTTGGAGAAAATATCAGCCTGGAGACACAAACTCCTGCAGGAAAAAGCACAGTGTACACACACACACACACACACACACACACACACACACACACACTGCTGCTCTCTCCGTACCCGAGGAGACTGTTTCTTTCCGCTTCTTTTTTTCATCTGAGTTGTGCGCGCCGTTTCCTTCTTCTTCTTTTTCTTCTCCTCTGACGGGAGGCGACACCGGGTGTGATGTTTGCAGAGGGAAGCGGCCGCTGATCGCAGAATGCGAGCAGAGAAGCTGGAAGCTGCCGGGGACTGAACATCTCACGCGTCTTTCCTTCTTGGACTCATTTCGGAGGACAAACTGCTGCGTGTCGGCTCTCTGGGCTATCCTCTTCTCCTCTTTTCCATCGCGATGTCCACTAGAAAGACATCGTTAACGGACAAGCAGAGTAAAAACGGAACGACCAAATCTGTGCTGGAGAGATGCGCCTCTGTTAACGAGTACTATGACATTGCCTTCAAGGTGTGTATGTGTCCTTTGTCGTCATATAATGAATGTAATTTAATGTCGTGTGCTATTCTTCTAATGCACTTACACACTTTGGGTATGAACACGTACACACACACACACACACACACACACAAACCAATGTATTTCACTGATGAGTCTCTCTGGAGCTGTAAATCTCTTTGTCCGCCCTCACTGATGCAAATATTTGCTGAGGGTGTACTTGTTGCTCCCGTTCAGTATTTAGAAAAGGTGCATCTGTATTAGAAACACACACACATACACACAGTGAGAGAGAGAGGAGGAGGATGTAAATACTGATGAGAAACACTGTACAGTAGCTGCAAAATGCTGTCACACATCCTGTGGTTGTGGAACTCAGAAAAATGAAGGAAAAACTGAAAAGTTCAGCTGTGAAGAGTCTCATGTTGATGGTCTGAGAGGATGAGAGCAGCCACACTGTTTAACCTTTGACCCAGTGGACACCTGCTGCAGAAGAATCTCGGTCTCTTGTGAAATCATTTGTTTCTGAGAACTGAACCTCCCGCTCTCATTTCCTCCTCTGAGGGAGGCTGTGATTGTTGGGACTCGGCCGGCTGTAACCTGTTGTCCTTCTCTCTGGTCGTGCGTTTGCTCCAGGTGATGCTGCTGGGAGACTCGGCCGTGGGAAAGACGTGCGTCTTGGTGCGCTTTAAAGATGGCGCATTTCTGGGAGGCAACTTTATAGCCACCGTTGGAATAGACTTTAGGGTGAGAGAGATTCATCTGACACAGCCGGCGACTCAGTGAGTCGTCATATCTGCCGTCACGTGTTTGTCCCTGTGTGTTATGTTCCCCGTTGATCGTCTACATGTGTCTGTAACGCAGACCGGGCCAATTATCATCTTACTTCTCAAGGAAACACTTCATCATCCTCTCACCGATCGCTCAAGTTCGCAGACCACTTGTGCTACGAGCCGCTTTGTAAATGCCTCGGCAGATGCCTGCCCACGTCCCTGTCTCCTGGAAAAGATTGGCTGCTGCTGCACAGCTCTGCCCTGGAGGAGTCACACACGAGCAGACGCTGACTGAATGTTCTCCCCTGCTGGAACACATCACCTCCAACCCCTCGTTTGCCTCCAATCAAGACAAAACACTCCTGCTAATGGCGAGTCAACTGGTGTGGTTTGGAAATTGTGCTGCATTAGTCTGAGTAGATGGCGGTGGATGCATTAGGGAGCGAGATGAGCTGTGTGACACTGGGTGTTGAGAGGCGTGAAGGAGGAGCAACAGGTTTCCATTCATGAAATACATTAATAAGGAAAGTGACACCGGCTGCATTCACTCAGGACGCACTCAGCGTCAAAGGATGAATAGCCTCAAACGCGAAACGCTCCTGCTCTTGTGTGAGAATGGGGGCAAACCGCTGCTCAGATGCCGAGGGAAGCAGCCGAGCTGAAGTCGTGTTAAAGGCAGTCAGCAGCAGCAGTCGGCTGTGGCAGCTTGTAACATGGCCGTTCTATTTTCGGCACCGTTTCCTTATAGCACTTACTCAGCATGCAGGCTCCTCTCACGTCATAATTGGGGGGGAAATGGAAAGCCATGGCAACTAATGCAGGGGTTGATCCATGTCCGTTCTGCCAGAGTAGAGGATGCAGCAGGTGGCGGATCGCTTTGCAAACATTTTTGGTTTTGAAGCATTTCTTTGCATGCATGTGCAGTTTGGGCTTGTGTGGGTTCACAAGAAAGGCAGCCGGTATTTGTCCTGATCTGTCACTGTAAAGCCGAGTGGAGGAAGTGCTGAGCTGCATTTGTTATTTGCACTTCCTGCATGTCTGTGAGGTTTTCAGACTCAATAATAAAACATGGTCGGCATACTTGCAAGCATACTTGACGCAGCTGAAGGCCAAAGAACGAGCAGGGGTTTGTTCCAGAAAGGACATTTCTGTTCTCATGTAAACTGACAGAAATTGAACCAAACCTAAATTCAGTTCAGTGGCCCTGAGAATTCTATTGTTGAAAAAGGTTCTGGTGGAAAACACACAAAAACTAAAAACAGGAAAGAGCGAGGGCCCGTTCCAGAAAGCAAGTTTCATGAAAAACGAATAAGTTTGTTTATCTTGAAACAAAGAGAAGCCAGCAGATATTTTACAGTGTTACAGACAAACTAAATTGAAACACGTGAAACGTTGAAGACATTTTATTTACAGTTTACATGAAAAAAAAAAGAAATACTTCAGTTTTACACATTTCAGGATGAACAAACTCAGGGTTTTTCTAAACCTCTGTGTAACGGGCCCTTACGTTTGTTAAGTTTAAGTTCTCAGTTCTATTTTCACATAAAATGACAGGAATCCAACCAAACTTTCACACATTATTTGATTATATTACACAGATTATATTTTTCCTCATTTGAGAATTAATAAAGTAAAGTGCTCGGAGAGACGAGCCTGTGGTCGTTCCTGTTTTTTCTTTTTGCATGTCATGCACTAGAATTATTTTTCCTGCTACAGTTTACTTGATTAATCAGTCACAACACTCAGTCATTTAGATGTGCAGAGCCTCAAAGTATTCTGGTCATTGCTCCACAGCAAATCAGAGGGCACCGTGGCGCTGCAGGAAATGAACGGGGGAGTCAGTTGTTTTGCTGCCAGTCGTCTCCCTCGCTGTTGTGTAATTAAATCTAATCCCAGGACCTTGTTGTTGTATGCGTGCAGCAAATGAGTTTCCCTGCCAGCGGTCAAAGCCATGTTTCATGTTTCTTTTGCACCATGCTGCTTTCTCTGAGCTTTGTCAGTCCATGTGTCATTCATTCATTCATCCATTCATTCACTCGCCTGTCAAGCGCCTGGTTCATGGTCCGTCTCTAATGGCTCTTCTTCTCTCCATAGAATAAAGTGGTCGACGTCGACAGCCTGAAGGTCAAACTCCAGGTGAGGACGCGTCTGGTCTGTGTGCTCATAATTGAATCTCACATGATGACTCATCCTCATTTCACAGATCGGTTTTTCACTCGTAAACCAAAGCTGAAGTTGTTTTTTCATGGCTTGGATTTTCAGCATTTCAATGAAAGTTTGATTCAATGAAATTGGTTTCTGGAAGAGACAAGATAAAACAACCTATAGAACTGGATTTCATGGCGTGTTGAGGCTTCTAAAAGTTCATATTTGTAGAGAGGTGATGGATTCTCCCACGTCCAGCGCCTTGATTCTGTGGTTTGTTTGCAGATCTGGGACACAGCCGGCCAGGAGAGGTTCCGCAGCGTCACACACGCTTACTACAGAGACGCTCAGGGTAACGTTTTATCTTTCACTTCCTTGTATGCTCTCTCTCTCTCTCTCTCACTGTGTGTGTGTGAAGGTTCAGAGTAATTTGAGGAACAACCCGTTTGTGTTTTTTGGTGTTATGTAAGTGTTAGTAAAGTTCTGTCTGTGTTTCCTCTTCCAGCGTTACTTCTGCTCTACGACATCACCAACAAGTCGTCATTTGACAACATCAGGGTGAGTCCGTGTGATGATGCACATTCTGCTACTCAGCTCATTTTCTTGTGTCTTGAGTAAAACACATGGTTTCTATTTAAAGTTATAATGCGAAGAAAAAAAAAAAAGCACAAAATTCTGTTTCCTGTGTTAGTAATGAAAAACAATAAAAGGGTTCCAAGGTAATATTGGCTCAGTCTCGTGATGATTCATTGGCGCAGGGTATAATCTGTCGTTCAGCAGGGAATGAAATGAAAAATGTTGCGTTCAAGTGCAGATATTTGTTTCATTTAGAGTTCAATCTCCTTTTCTTCCTCTCTCCTGGATTTAACACTCAGGCTTGGCTGACTGAAATACACGAATATGCCCAGAAGGATGTGGTCATCATGTTGCTCGGCAACAAGGTGAGCAAAGCTTTCTTTTTTTGTGTCTGTGTGTGTGTGTTCGTGTGTGTTGCATAAAAAGATCAGGAGGATAACTGGTCCCTCTCCACAATTTAAACACACTCCTCTCACACTCCGATTGTTATGCAGATGCTTACAAGCAAGAAAAATGCCTCCACATGCATGACATACACACAAATGACCTACGCACACTCACACACACTTAATATTGATTTCCTCTCATTACAAACCAATCTGAGGAATTCATGTCTGGTATGCTCACACTCAGAAATGATTGTCACTGTGAACCATTTGACCTAGAAGGACAGATTTAAAAGAGCTCCTAGATTCATCCATTCATCCTTTCACGTCTTCTTTCATTATATCACTGCTGATGAAAGGATTCATTGCCACCAGCAGCAGCCATCGCTGATGTGCCCAAAAGCTCCCTCTGGTGGGTGTGGAGTGGACTCTCGCGCTTTGTCCAGGGGTCACGCACGTCACACTGCAGCAGATCACATTGTTGCTGCGAGCATCAGTGTCGAGATATGATGTCTGTGAACAAGTTAAATCTTTTGAATGGCTCTTTAAAATGAACGATAACAACCTAGTTGTAGCTGCATTTGAGAGTTGTTCTTTTTATCCATGCTGCCCTCATGTGACACGTGGGTGTACTGTGAATCTGATTCCCTGCTGAGCTCCTGACTGTTAAGTAGTTCAGATGAACACACCCGGTACAGTCGTACATGTTCTTCCGGTTGTACGTGTTGTTTGGATTCTATCCAAAATGCACTGATGTTGCTCTGGTTTATTCTAGTTTTATTTATATTTTTCCTGTATTCTTGGAAAATAGTGTAAATTGTAGCTCCAGCCTGTGGAGCGGCTCTTTGAAAGGAACGGCTCGTCAAAGTCCAGTTCCCTTTAAAGAGCCATAAATCCCATCTCTACATCAGTGTGTGGGAAGAGGAGACGGCGGTGGAGGTGGAAGAGGCTGTGGCTCAGCTACAGGAGGATGTGCAGGCTGACATGATGGAGTGCCACTGTAGGAAATAGCATGATGCATCCTTGACCTTTCCGCTCCACCGTACTGACTCGTTTCCCTCTTCTGGCTGTTGTCTTCCAGTCAGACATGGCTGCAGAGCGGGTGGTGAAGACGGAGGATGGAGAGAAACTGGCGAAGGTGATGTGTCACAGCTCGGTGTGGATGTATCATTGCTGAAAGAAGCTGAACTACTTCTGTTTCTTTTGTCCTTCAGGAGTATGGAGTTCCATTCATGGAGACCAGCGCAAAGACAGGAGTCAATGTGGAGTTGGCCTTTTCCGCCATCGCAAAGTAAGTGTTACTTTGAATGGATGCTAACACACTAAGACAAAACTCTGCAGATCTCTCCATCCTCTTAAACTAAACGAACCCACCAAAAAAACACACACATGTCTTGATTTCATTAACAGACAACAGTATTAAAAACATAAAGAACTGTATTGCTATCACCTGAAACATGGCCAGAAGACTCATGTGTTGGTGGTAGCATTTGGGATGGCCCTCTTTCTTTACTGGCCAATCAGAGGCCAGAATTCTGTGACATCACATGTTCGACATACTTTTGTAAAAGCTATCTTCATAAAACATGTCTGACATCACAGTTTTTGTTTACATTTTATTCATTATTCTTTCAGAACCTTTCTTTACCTGCACTAAACAGAAAAAAAGATGAATGCGTCATTGTACCCACCACTTCTGAAAATGCACTTCTGAATGTGTCTCTGTCCTCAGCACATTTCAAGCCAAACTGACGCCCCTGGTATGTTGATCATCTACGCAGCTGTTTTGAAGGCGACAAACAGCATCAAACAGTTGGTCTTGTCGTACTAGGCAGTTCTTCATTCATACATTTTCGCTCTGGAACCTGAGTTCCATGTTCGGGAGCTGGTTCTTTGGTGATTGAAATACAAAGAAAAACCAACATTATAGAAGAAGTGTGTATTTTTCTCTCCCCTCTGGCTTTAAGAGACAGTTTGTCTCTTTCTTATGTGAATTAACTATACATGAATGTTGTACATTACCCTTTGATTGAAGGCGTCACTATGTGTGTTTCTGCCGCAAATCAGCAAATCATAGAACAATGTTCAATCAATGCATCAGAACATTGAATGCCATCCGACATTTACCAGCTTCCAGTGAACACATCAGGTTTTTACCCTGAGTTGCGAATTTGGACATTTGGAACGCAGCACCACATCTGGGTCTTATGGTCATTTTATCAGTTTTTATCCTCAGAGTGGAGGCTCATCTGTCATTTTAAAGTTGGATGAAAGATGCTGTTAAAACTGTCTCAATGCAAGGATTTATTTGATCAGAGAATAAAGAAACTCACCTGGGGATAGAGGAACATAAATCTTCAAATCTAAATCCCAGCGTCATTTACACAGTGATTTCACCAAATGAATAATTCACTCTTCAGCAGCTTCGGCAGTGAGCACATTAATGTTCCTTAGAGTCGTTCAAACAAAGTGTTTTGCAAAGAAAAAACAATGGAAATGTATTCTGTTGTGTTCGACTCTCTGGGGTTCCTCCTCCACCTGCAGCTAATAATGGGTTTTATGTGATTAGTTGTTTGTTCCTGTTGACTCGTTCTAATGAACTGGTGCTCACTGTGTGTCAGCTCGCAAATAAAGTATTAACTGAGCAGTTCATCACATCGGATGATGGTTTGATGAAAGATCACTGCAGAGAGGATTTCATTTCATGATTCTCCTCTCACTATGTCTGACCTCCATCCCCACACATCCACCCTGGATGCTTCCTCTCTCTGTGTCTTTCTTTGTGTCATTTTGAACATGCGAGCGAATCAGTTTCATTCATTCATTCATCTTCTCCCGCCTGCTTATTGCACATTCACACCTACAGGCAATTTAGAGTGACCAATTAACCTTAGCATGCTTTTGGAGGCGCGAGGAAGCTGGAGTACTCCAAGAGAACCCACGCTAAGTGGAGAACAGGAATTGATCCAAGGAATACATTTTTTGATTTATGATCTCAAATCTCTCTCTCCATCTATCTCCTTGTCTCTCTCCATCTTCCCCTCTCTCCCCTCTATCTCCATCCCCTCCCTCTTCCAGGGAGCTGAAGCACAGAGCGACACAGCAGCCACATGAGCCCAAGTTCCAGATACACGACTATATTGAGTCTCAGAAGCACAAGTCTGGCTGCTGCGGCCTTGTGTAGCAGATCCTGATCAACAGAGAGAGAGACAGGAGGGAGGACGGGGTGGGGGAAAAAAAAGAGGAGGAAAAAGACTTCCTCGTCCTTCCCCATTGAGTGGAAGGAATCCAGATCGGCAGCCATCCCTTAACTGAAATGTGAATTCAAAATCTTTTTTTATGTCCTGTAGAAATGTTCCGTGGTGTTTGTGGAGACAGTCAGAACAAGTGATGCATTACAATCTGAATGCTACACACACACACAGACACACAGACACACACACACACACACACACACACACACACACACACACACACCCTACAGGGATGAAACACAAAATGAACAAGCTTCTGCAGTTTTCTATGACTGTTGATTTTGCAGCTCTGACTCTGTTTCATCCCAGTTGACAGTTCAATCGAGCCGAACCCTTCTTCTGGCCTTACAGGCTTCATTCAGTGAGTCTGACAAGCGGATCTCAGAGTCAGACTGTAGCTAACGTGTTCCTGTCTGTTCACATTTGTACCGCTGTTAGATAGAATAAAGCCAACGTTTTGAGGGATGCTCAACCACTGTGTGTCTGTATATTCAATTCAGGGCCACTCGTTGAAAGTTTCACCATTATTTTTTTTAATTGTTTTTACTTTTCCCACCTCGTACCATTCTCTCACAGAGAAAGGCACCACTCTGAAATGTCCTTTCTTAAAATGAACATTGTGTACAGTGTACAGTGTTTGTGTCACACGTGTAACTTCTTTGAGCAACATTCACTCTGAATGTGTTTGCTTTTCACAACTGGCTCGTTGTCACATTTGTCCCTTGACTGAGACGTCGCAGTGATCACAAAGTGCCAGAGGCTAGTGCTTTGTTATCTCTATATAAAAGTATATTTTGTAATGTACGTGCTGTTTTATTGAAGTCTGTGTGTGTGTGTGTGTGTGTGTGTGCGTGTGTGTGCGAGAGCGAGAGGGTGTACTGAGGTTTAAGATCCACTGTGTGGCAGCAGAAAACTCTATTCTTTGGGGATGTGCACTGGACTTGTGTTGACAATGTAGTTACACATTGCTTTCATGATGCTTGACACTTGTATTGTGATATTTGGTATATAAAGTGTTTTCCAGGCAGGTTATAGGAGTGATTCTATGATTCACATTGCTTTACACCTTCATGCGTCTCTCCCCCCTCTTCTACTCACACCTATGACTCACTGTGCAGGCACATCATGGTGCTTCTATGTTCTCTGTCCACAGCTTTCTGTCCTTTAAATTGTACTTCTAAGGAACTGTCTGACTGTGCTGTCTTAAAACACGGTTCTTATCAGGGAGCTTTAAATATCCAGGTTTCTGTCTATGTCCTCCTTATCAGCTCTCAGCTGAGAAGTCGAATTCTTGCAGAGTTTTTTCAGCAGCTTCCTGTCAGACTATTTTAAGGAATATCTGTCAGATTATGGAGAGACACACTATGGTGTAGTTTCAAACTTTGGTTGAGTATCTGTTGAGGAAAAAAAAGAAGCCATGAATCAATATCTTAATCCTTTTTTTCTTTTTAGGTGTATGAACTCAGAATTCTATGTGTCGCTTTATTCAAAATTTAATTATTAAAAATAAATGTTATATACTGAATAAACACTTTAAGACTTTCTTTGCGAAAGGATTTGGGGTTTCGTTGTTTTCATGAGATAATGGGGTATTTTTTTTAAATGGCTTGGCCCAGAATGTCTTATGTATATCACAAAGTAATCAAAACATGTCAGAAACGATGCATGCTGATGAAAGTGATATTTTGTTTTAACCATACACAAAATTGGATTACTACATTCTGCCGAAACCCCTAAACGCACCCAGGCAATAAACAAAAGTCTTTGTGATTTATAACACAATGTCAAGTATGTACTTTAAATCATCATGATGACAAATCAATCAATCAATAAATAAAGAAGGAAAGAAAAGCAAGATCGAGTGGAAATGATAAAAACATTTTAAAGGTTTGTTATTTGTTTATTTATTCATTTATTTATTTTAATGATTGGTGGATTTCCTACATTCTCAGCTGGGCTGGTCCGTGAACGCACCTCCCTCTTCCTGAGCGGACTTTGGTCGCAGGGAGGCGGGAGACAGAGACTCCTACTCGGCTCAATGTACCTGGACGAGTCCGGTGAGGTCACCAGCAGGCGTGGAGCCCCCGATCAAACATTAAACCCACTCGCCTGTTTGTGACAGTGCTTACAGATAAACGGTGTGGTATCTCTCCAAAGAGGGCGGGGGTGTTGTTTTTTTTCTTTTTTCAGCGGGGTACCACTTACTTACACCCGCCTCCCCCCTCCGCAGCTGCATCCGACTTCTGGTCGTTTCTGGAGCCAGCAACAGGTTGACGGCGACGGACGGAGCTCAACATGCCGAGCAAGAGCCAGAGTCTGCGGCCCCGGTTGTGTGTCCTGGAGAAGGGGGACAACGGCTACGGCTTCCACCTCCACGGAGAAAAGGGGAAGACCGGGCAGTTTATTCGGCTAGTGGAGCCCGACAGCCCGGCGGAAGTCTCCGGGCTCCGCGCCGGGGACCGACTGGTGTTCGTCAACGGGGAGGACGTGGATAACGAGAGCCACCAGCGGGTTGTGTCCCCGGATACGGGCCACCGCGGGCCGCCTGGAGCTCGTCGTGGTGGACCCGGACACGGAGCAGCTGCTAAAGAAACACAACATCAAGTGTCAGAAGGAGTTTGCCTCCGACGGTGTTCCGTTACCGTTCGACGAGGAGGAGGAGGTGGAAGAGGAGGAGCACGTGCCGGTCGGTGGGTCACAGAACGGGGATGAGCGGAGAGCCCAGGGAGCGATGCGGAGGAGGAGGAGGAGGAGGAGCAGCGGCAGGAGCGAGGTGGGAGCCCCCGGGAGACCACACCGGAACCGGAGAGCGACGGAGAGATCCATGGGCTGGTCGGGAAGAAGCTGAGCATCAACTCGGAGAAGGTGAGTGAGTCCAGGACAAGTTTAGTCACTTACGGAAGGCCTTGACATGAAAGTTCCCTGAACGCACCACCACACGAATGGGTGCCTGCAGAGAGTCTGAGAGAATCTGCAACTACTATTCCACAAAGTAGGTTGAAGTGAAGTTTGTTCATCTTGAAATGAGAACTGCAGCGTTTTCAGCTCAATTTTCACCTAAACTGGAAGAAATCAAATAAGAAGAATGCAGTTTTCCTTCATTCAGTTTTTGCAGACTCTATTCATGGATATTGGATGTTAGAAGTATTTGAATGATCAGAGTGAAACGTTTGTTCAAATCCTCAAATAAAGAAAACTGCAATTTTCAAGTATTTTTTTCATGTAAACTGACAGAAGTCCAAACCAAAGGTCTTTAAAGTTTCCTATGTTTGAATTCAGTTTATCAGTAACTCTGAAATTAGCATTCTGTAGTTTTCCTCATGTCAGTTTTAATTAACTGAAGTTTTTCTTTACAAACCTGCTCTGGAACAGGCCCCCAGGTGTCAAGACTCACACAAATATCCAACTTCATCCTCTTGGAAATGTAATGTGTTTCCCCCTGCATCTCAAACATCTGACAACTGTTTGTAACAAATGTAGCTGAAATGAGTTTTAGTTGCCTAAAAAGCGACCATGACAAACCACACTAGGAAGTAGTTTACGGTGTCTCTTTCTTTTCGTGTCTCTCCACGCAATTATTCTTGGTCTTTTTGTGTAAACCCTTATGGCCACATTCCCCCTCCACAGAGGCCACTTGCTGCTGTCTGCTTGTATTTTTCGTGCTGCACACCGGCTGTGAGCTCCAGACCCGGATTCATTATGACGACGTTCAGCAGAGGAGGGTCCCTCTAACTTCTGTGCCCCGTCTCTGCACCCAGCATGTTTACCCCCCGCAGCTGTTTGTGTCTGTGTCTGACGCGTTGAACTGGGTTGTAGGTGGGAGGACGAGCCTTCATGTCCAGAGCCAGCAGACTGTCCAAATGCTCTGACATCATTGACAGAATGTTTGGCAGGATCAATCCACCTGGAAGTTAAATCCCTGAGCATTAAGTACAAATAACAGTGTAGGTGTAATGGTGAAGGCCTTTGAGAGTGCCTGAAAAGTGCATCACTTTCATGCTCAATGGCTGTAATAGTATCAATCAGCTTTAACGGCATTACAGCTGCGTCTCTCAGTCATTGTTTTCATGAACTTGTTTCGAAGAATGAACTGTTTCCAAATAGCTGAGTTGCTTTCAACTCTGGCCAAAGGTTCTCTGTCCGTCAGTGTCGGGTGGAGCCCCAGGGAGCTGTGGACATGCAGGGGAAGAGGTGGAGACTGGATTTGTTTTAAAAACACATGCATCCTTGTGAAACAGTGCGTGACCTTTGACAGTCATTTGTGTGTTTGCACAATTGTTGGCGATTAAAATTGTCTTTAAACGTTGTCTAGTCTCAAAGAAGGTGTCCCCTCAGCTGAGATGTCATGTTGTAGTGCCTGAAGCTGACATTTATATCCTCTCATCGCCTGCTTACATCCTCAGTGTTACGTAATGAGCTGTTTTTTTTTACGCCTGTGGGCATTTTAAAATGAACTTTCTTTACAAGCAATTTATGCCCCTCACATGGAGAGAGGGAGGCTCTACACTTGTGCACAGCACTTGAGCACTGCTGGGTTTGTGTTGTTTGTCCTGAGAATACACACCAATTGTTCCCAGGTTTGCTCTCCACACACTCCACAGATGGCACACGAAGCTGTGGTTGAACTCACACACTGGTAGGCTACACTGAGGAGAACAATGCCACAAACTCTTTTTTTTTATTATTATTATCACACTCATTCCGACACGCTCACAAATTTTTCTATGTGGAGCAAAGATGTTTGAACAGTTTTGATTTGTGTTGTGTTTATATGAAAGTGTAGCTGTGATGGACGACGCAGTGAAGCTCACAAACTTCTGCGTCTTCTACAGTCTGCGTGTGTTTGCACTAACTCCAGTGTCCTCAGGAATTTTTCTCTCGACATCCTGTCCAGCATTCCTGTTTCCGGTGACACACACACACACGCTAGCAGTCACACTGACGTCTGCACCCCGCCTGTCTGGCCTCATCTTTGAAGCAAGACAAAAGAGGGTTCGAACAGTGCCGCCCTTTTTTTCCGGATGCCGAGGAAACTCACTATAGGTTTCCATGGTTACACTGATGCTGTGTGCAGTCGGTGCACGCGGAGTGTGTATGCCTCTGTCGCGCTAAAGTTAGGCGAGAATGAGAGAGGCGCAGGGGAGGTGTGAAAAAATGGAATTAGCAGTGACGGTCAAAAATAATTAGTATTTGTAGTTGTGTGGAATTTATACCAAAAGGGATAATGAAGAGAATTCATGCACATATTTTAAGCACTGTGATGCAACTCAGGGTTTGACTAAATCAAACCCTGAGTCAACCCTGAGACTAAGTCAAACACCAGCTTTCTATGATGACTGAAGGAAGAATGGCCACACCTCCGCTGGTCAGATGTGTGTTCCTGACTCCCTGCTGCTGCTGTCCATGGGACTCTCGGCCTTCCTCAGAACGCAGGACGCCTGTGCACGTTTCCTGCCATTGTTGTGAGTGATTACGCCTCATTGTCGTCTCAATCCTCCCTTCAATAGTCCAGCATGATATGAGGAGACTCAGTGCTGTGTTTTGTTTTGTTCCCGTTAAAAGTGTTTTTCTTTGTTTACTTCAAGCGATAGTATCTGAAAGCGAGCGGATCTTCGTACCGCAGCAACAAGATTGTCAAAAATTTCCACATGTCCTCAAGTCTCAGCCGTGCCCAACGCCAAATAGTCTTGAAGCTGAATGGCATACACTGAATAGGACACATTCACTGTTTGATAGGTCAAATATACACACACTTTCCCTATATTTATTGCCATTAGACAATTTTAAAAAACATTCTTCTAGCACATACTAACAATGAAAATCTGATTTATCAAGCAGCAGCACTGCTTGGCAGCTCCCATAGCAGCAGAACAAACAGTAGCTGAGGTCGTCACACACGATGATTTGTTTACCTGGAGCAGCTGAGTGGATGTGACAGGCATCATGAAATCATAAAATGTCACAGATGCCAGTTAAACATCACGTGGGTCTGAGAACAAGTGAACAATATTTCCAGCTGCAAGCAGTTTTACTTTCAGTGAATCCTCCGACACAAAGCTGCGTATTGTTCACACTCTGTTTGACTAATAAAGTGCACAACATTGTGTTTGTCCGACAGGATCAGATACACTCGTACTCGTCGGCTGACTGGCATCGGGCGAACACATGGGCGTGCACGTGTTGTCCATACGTGTGTGTTTGTGCTGCATGTGACAGCGTTTTGGAGTCACCCTTCCTTCACCTTTTGTTGGACTGCGGGGTTGTGTTCCTGTGGAAATGGTGCACGACAGGGCAGGGTGTGTGTGTGGTTTTGTGTGTGTGTGTGTGGTTTGTGTGTGTGTGTGTGTGTGTGCGGTTTCTCAGGATTTAACTCAAACTCAACTGGACACGCTATTCAACTGAACACATCATTGGATGTGTGATTTTCCAAACCAGCGAGAGAAACACAGACACACACCTAGGACATGTTCCTAAGTGGAGCAGAAAGTCGAACAGGGACAGGAAACGATGGTGCACCAGAGACCCAAACCCTCTTTGGCCTTTTTTAATATCAACGAATGTTCACATGTTTTTAAATGTCAGAGAGTCTGACCTGAGTATCACATGAAACGGCTGTGACCACGGTCGACAAGAGTCTAATGTGAATATAATCAGCTGATTTATCATCTATACAAATCATAACTCTCTAACTGAGACATCTTCGTGACGCCAGTGCCACACAATAGCAGCGTTGTCCCACCACCCCCGTGGGCCAGGTCAGGGTCTGAACCTGAACCCTGTGAGTGTGGGTGCTGCTGCTGCTGCTGCTGCTGCTGCTGGGTGACTGGGTCCCATGGGATCCTGGACAATGCCACATTCACGCTGCCAAAGGTTCACCACCCCTGACGGACAATGAGCCAAAGGGCCGCACCCCGGCCACGAGACGGAGGCGGGGAAATGACTCGGCGGTCTCCCTGAAATAACCCAACCTTCACCTCACCTCATTTCCCAGCATAAGTTGATGAAACATTTGAAAAAGCATCTGAAGTATCTGCAGTCGTAGTATTTGTTTCCAGTTTGGTCTGTTCACTGTGGTCCTGATGGAACTACTGCACATGAGCAGCCAAACACCAAACATCTGAACAATTAATGAACCAAAAACATTACCTGGCTGTTTTACGGACATATATAGATTTAAAAAAGAGGAGGAACCCTGAGGAGGAAAACGTGGGAATGAATGCACTGATGCTGTAATGAAGTATCTGTTTCTTTTCTGGTCATTCAACACTTTCTACTGTTAGAAAATGCCTTCACTCTCATTATTTGCCTCCACCTGGGAGTCGTGGGAAACATTCATGGTCACGGTCACTTTGTTTTACCCTGTGGTGACTGAAAAACCCGACAGGTTGAGTGTTGTGTCTCCTCTGCTCATCAGAGCTTTTGCTGATCTCTGACACTGAGTTTCTGAGTTACAGCACACACATTAGAGCACATAATGGCTTATTTTCAAAAAGAATGGCCTACTATTTCAGACTTATTCCCTTAAAATAAAACCTCGGCTGTGATTAGATTTAAACCGTCAGTCGGCCACTGTGCTGATCTCTTGCGTTTATTAGTCTGAAGATTAGCCTGAGGGGAGGACGGGGTCCCGAAGGACAGACGGAACCCGCTAACTCCATTTCCACGGTTCGTTCAGCACGGCCTCTGTGGTAATGAAGACCTTTAGTTCCCCCCCCCCCCCAAAGAGTCGATTGTAACTGAAACCTTCAGTTGAGTGTTTCTTTGTTGTCTTTCGTAGAGTCAGTTTGTCCTATCTTGAGTGGACTAGGGGTGTGTGTGTCGGGGGGACAGTAGGCTGCTTTGTTCCTTTCTCTGCCTGCACCACAGCTGCTTCATCCGTCCAGCTTGAAATCCACCTCCCCTGTCCTGCTTGAGAGAGTGGTGCGCTCTACGTACTAGACAAAAACGGTGGTCAGAAAGGAGCCAGGTTCACGCTGGCGACGCCATCAAACATTTATTGCGTTTGTCCTTGAGGTTGTAATCTCGGTTAAAAACTGCATGACACTCACAAGGCTGTGGCGCCTATGAGTTTACATGTCACTGAGTAACCGCACTGCCGGCAGCGTGTCACCTTCTGCTGATCACAGAGGTTCATTGAAGCAGAACTCATGACTGTCGCTGTCATCAGACGGTGCAAAGAGACGCAGCTGAGTGTGACAGCTGATCATCTGCAGGTTACTGCTCTTATCAGTGCAGCTAAGCAGCTGTTTGCACACACACACACACACTCACACACACACACACACACACACACACACACACCACACACACACACAAACACACACAGAAGCTTCTCTCTCATATTACATTTGCTTATATTCGTTTGTGCATCCAGAACAGTTATGTGAATGTTGCAGTAATAGACGTCGGACGAGCTGTAGGTACACGTCATACATGCACACACACTCACAGAGCCCTCGGCGTTGGATAGCAGCTCCTAACCTGGCAGATCCAGTGAATCAGTCTGGGAAACACAGTCAACATTGGTGCCTGTGAGGGTCAGAGGTCAGAGCTCTTTGGTGAAACTTTAAAATCACCTTTTAAGATGCTCTATCAGTAACAAGCTTTATTTGAATATGTATGAAAAGGGACCCAAGCTTCCTGATTCACTCTAATTGACATCAAACACAATCGTGCATGACTTTAATTTCTTTCTTTGTCTGAATAATCGAGTCGGAAGTCTGAGGATCGCGAGCGTCTGTAAGATTCATTCTGGTTAACACAAATGTCTTTGCAGAGCTCTTTCTTTTTGCCAACACACAGCATAGAACAAAGCTGTTGTGTGTGTGTTGTGTGTAACAACAGTAGATGAAGAAAGAGTTAATAACAGCAACTCTTTCATTCATTTTCTGCCGCTTATAGCCAAGACCAAATGGTGGGGTACATCCTTGACAAGTCGCCAGCTCATGGTACAGGGCTACACGAAGGACAGCAACCATTCGCACACACACACACACACACTCTCACAACTAAGGACAATTTAGAGTGACCAGGTGCTTTTGGAGGTGGGAGAAGCCGGAATACCTGGAGAGAACCCCCACAGACACAGGGAGAGCATGCAAACTCTACATAGAAAGATCCCAGGCCAGGAAGTGAATTAGGGACCTTCTTAATTATCTTATTATTATCTTAATTATACAATAATTATCTGTTCTCTTTTTTCAGGTGAATTGACGGTTCAGCCTAGAAACTGATTTTAGAAGATATTTGAGGGCAGTTTTGTGATTGAGGACGTTAGCGGGGTTAAAAACAGCTGCTGCAGCTTCACTTGTCGAACTTTGCACTGCAACTGTCTTATCTTGCGGTCATTGCTGCTTCCTGAGGAAAACCAGAAACAAGTCGACAGCAGTGGTTACACCAGCCTCTGGGCGGAGAGGCTGTAAACTGACACACACACACCGAGGAAAGAACGTCATCTTTGTGTTGTGTTTGTAGAATAGAAAATGAGCTCTTGAGTTGGTTTTGGAGCGATTGGTATTCAAACCAAGAGCTTGTTCCTCTGCTGCCAAAGGCTTCGAGCAGCGGAGACAGTCCAGCGCCACGAAGCGAGACAAGCTGCACTCGACAGCGTTTGATAATTGCTACGATAGATGTTTTGACACAAATATGATGCGGAGGTTCTTTGTACATGACAGCCGATTAGGTTCACCGCCGTCAACATGCCTGAACGTGTCCACGCGACAGTTTTTTGCTGCTTCAGTCTGTAGAATATTAACGACAGCTGATAGAATGATTGACGGCTGTAAAAGGCTAATCGTTATGAAATGAATGGAAACACCAGTTTATCAATAGTTAACAGGTTTGATTGTTGTGAGATTGAATTTAAATATTTTCTAGAATGTAAATCAGTTACGGAATCTGTGGAATGAGTGAAAGATAGATTCAGATATACAAATAGTTTATGTTGTCAGCTTCATTCCTTCTTTCACATTCAGCTTCCCCTCACCCCTCACCTGGACCTCAGTCTGACCCCCGGTTCAGAATCCAAAATGGCCGTAGTGCAGTGTTGTCTGCTAAACCGTCGTCATGAGTACCGTCGAGCTGCAGACTCAGTTGTAAATTGAACGCACAGGCTAGATATGACTGGAGCCTCGGGGGCCCCACGTGTCCCAGCCTTCAGGCACACGTGGTTGATTGGCCATTAAATAAATCAATAAATCATTGAACACCCCATCCCCAAACAAACCTGCCTCATGGACAAAATCAGAAGTTATTTATATGTAATGTTTATTTCAATCATACTGGAGATTGAAAACAGTCATAAGTGAACCTGCTCAGGTAAAGGCAGGTGTAGAAAAAGTTATGAGTACAGTGTAAAGTGAACATTTCAATCATATTAGAGCCTTAAAACTCATTTCGTTTCATTTCATTTCACTCGTTTCGTTTTTTTGATTTGGTTCTGTTTTCAGGAGGGTCAACAATAAGAACCATTTCGTATATGACAAAAAAAAACAATGCATAAAAATAAGTCAAAATAAATCAAGCTTCAACCTATTTTTATGTTTCATGTATACAAAGATGTGAGTAGATGCAACACATTAGTGAAGGTCCTCAGTCTTTATCCATCCAATGTGTCAGACCATGTATCATGAGTCATCCCATTAAGATTTGTTGTTATTTTATTCATTTATCCCCTAGATGCCGACTAATGGATGTCCTTTGGATGTCTTTGTGTGTGTGTGTGTGTGTGGTGTGTGTGTATGTTTGGTGCCTCTGCATATTGATTTCTCTTTCATGTCCGGAAGTTGAGCCAGAGCAGAGAAGCACATTGAGGGAAGATGTGTCAACAGTTCCTGTTAAACACTTCCCTCCACCAAGGGAAAGTTTGTGTCACTGAAAGAGTGTCACCTAAAAACGTGTTTTCTGGGCCAAGAGGAACACTAGTCACACAACAGGGAACTACAACACTTTGACCTCAAAGTCACAGTCGGTTAGACGCAGTAGAGTGTGTTTATGTGTGCAACCTGTCAGAGGTTTACCACTGCACATATAGAATCACTGTTTGTGCTGCTGCACGTCCTCCTCAGTCCACGTCCTCCTCAGTCCACGTCCTCCTCAGTCCACGTCCTCCTCAGTCCCACGTCCTCCTCAGTCCATGTCCTCCTCACAGTCCACGTCCTACTAACAGATATGTGAGAAGTTTTTGTGCAGGAAAGAAAGAATCAGAGGAAGAAGTCCACGAATGTTCTGAGGCAATCGTTCAGTGTGGATGAGTTTCAGCAACAGATAAGGTTCTTCAGTATCACTCTGTTTTCACTGTGAGCCTGATTTTTGTGTGTGTGTGGGTGTGTGTGTGTAGGGGTTATCAGTGAGTAATTTACAGTAACACTCCCTGAATGTTCTGTTTGTACCTTCTCCTGAGTCCTGTGAATCTTTATGTTCAGCTCATTTTGCCGCTGACTGCTGTTGAAAATAGATGAATATTAAATGTGCAGTAAAAGAATATAGAAACAGGGCCATACTGTAAATACAAACTCAAGTGCAGTACTGCAGTAGTGTGTAATAAATGATTATAATGAGGAGGCTCACAGCAGCAGATATTACATCAAAGCAGCGGTACGGCTTTACAGTGTTTTTCCACGTGTTGCTCTGTGAAGCAGCCGGTCGTTCTTGATGAGCCTCCAGCTTTGTGTGTGTTCAGCAGATTCCTCAGATTTCAGACGCATGTGGAAGATTCTTCAGCTCTCCACTCCTCCTCGTACACCAAACCCTCCTCTGTTGTCTTTGCTCAGAATCTCCCTCCCTACGCAGGAGGCCGCAGCATCCGACTTGGACGAACTGGACTTTCTCAAAGTTTCTCAGGACAACAGAAAGCTGCGGTGTCTTTTACGTTTTAACTGCAAATGGGTGTTTCAAATGCTACAGATAGATGTTTTTTTGGTTGTTTTTTACTTTTACACTTCTTTACTTTGTATAATGTGCTTCCATTTTCAAGAACCATTTGATGTTTTCTGATGCACACTCCCGTAATTACGGTACTCCAAAGTATGCTGGTGCGAATGTAGCACTGTGGATACCGTCAGTGTTAAACATATTCACCTGTTCAGCGTTCATTACATGAACACTGATAGTTTGGATTTTTAATAATATATATCTTGACTCGTTTTGGGGTTAATTGAGGCTTGACTAAAACTCAGTCCACTGCAGGACCCAATTATCAAACACACAGCAGACGTGTTCCTTAGAGGCCTTTCCGCACCAAACTGCACAATTAAAAAGCAGCTGCACTTGTTTTTCCTGCCATCTGCACTTTGGAATGCATAAAGAAGGGTGTCGCTGGCCTTGCTGAGGTGAAGGATTACTCCGATACGATGTACTAATGGTATGGATTTAGTACAATCAGGTATGTGCCTGGTGAAACCCCTGCTGCTCACCTCTTATCTGCAGCTCATTTGATCAGGAGATGTTACACACACACACACACACACACACACACACACACACACACACACACACTCCAGACACTCCGGCCTGGTTTGCTGATGTGTTTTGCATCTGTGATGAGAACAGACAGGTTATGTCCATGTGACACTGTGAAGAGTCATCTGTCATATTTTGCTTGTTTAAGACGTCTTTACCTGCAGAATATGAATGGCTAAGTAGCTTTGCTACGAAAACATTCAAGCATCAACAAGAACTTTTATTCATTTGATTTCATTTGGTTTCAAATGATTATTAAAATAACAACAGATACAATAGTGTGGGTGAAAACCCTTTATATTTTGTTTAAAGAAAGAAAAAGTTAAATGAAAAGAAAGAGTTTAATGGCATGCTTTATGCTTTGTCTTATGTTTCTGTGGGAATCTTGTGGGATGGAGGACAGAACGTCCTGTAGTTGCCCTTTAAGTTCTAAGTCTTTGGTTTAGTACAGCAGAAAAAAATGAAATGTGAGTATTATTGAGAGTGTCCTTATTTGTTAAACACGATTTTATTCATTATCTTTTATTATAAAAGTATTTATCTTTAGGGGAGTTACTTTTCACGTACCCTGTGTGTACGTTTGTTTTTTGAACCAGAACAAGTAGAGCAGCAAGGGATCAACAAGAAACAATTGAGAAAAAACAAACAGTGAAAATCCTGATTTTGTTCATCCTAACACATACAAAACTTGAATTCAAATATTTCTGTCAGTTTTCATGAAAAAATAATAGAAAATTCTGCTCAAGTTGTGCTCATTTCAGGTTTAACAAACTCAGGATTTTCTTTAAAACTACTTTCTTGAAGAAGCCCCTGAAGAAGAACTGAACTTGTTCTAACTTTCAGTTAGAATGTGACATTTTTAAATGAGGGAGAATTCCCATAAACACATACACAAACAGCAAGTACACATATTACACATAGATGAAAGCAGCAAAACACCACGTTATCACAACACAGCTCCACCCTGAGCTCCACCTGAGCACACTCCCACACTTTATCAACCAGTTTAGTCTAAATTGGACTGTAATCAACGAAATGACCATGAACTGATGAACTCATAAAACTCATCAAATGTCAAGTGAGGTAATAAATCATCTTCTCATACACATCTATAGAATTGACTTCTCCCCTCTGCTGGCCATGTAGAAGAAAGCAGGTTTAAAGCACTTTTCATCCACAGGTTTACATCCACTTCTCTTACCACACTGTACGCAAGTGCCAAAGTGTTTGTTCTGTATGTTCAACATATTCATTGTGTTTGTGTTAAAACGCACTTCACTCTGGAAAAGGCTTTCAGCTGTTTTGGGAAATGGTCATTCTTGGCAGAGGAGACAGGTCGTCTCAGAGCAACAGTCTTACATAACACAGTGAAGGTGACCATCGCTCATCGCTGGTGTCAGGATGCACGTGTGTGTGTGTGTGTGTGTGTGTGTGAGTGAGAGGGAGAGACAGAGAGAGAGAGAGCGAGAGAGGACAGAAAGAGAGAGAGAGAGAAAGAAAATTGCCTCTCGGTACAGTTACGCCCTTGAAAGAACCAATCAGTCTTTCTATAGAGTTCTAGCTGTTCACAGATTTATTTATAGAGGTCGTTCATTGTCTTGGAGTGTTTGGCTGGACAGACGGAGGACAGTGCACACAAGATGCTGTGATGTGGAGGGAGTGTCAGGTCAGGTTCGGTCACAGTGACAAAGATCATCTTGACCCGTTCTATCCCGTTGCGCCGCTAATTCACCCCAAACTGGCTGTTAAGACCTGTTTGATGACAACAAACCCCTGGAGCTTCCTCTGCTAAATAAAGACACTGATTCATCCAGGCAACGGAAGGGAGGTTCTGGGTTTTTTCGGTGGAGTTTTTTCCTGGATGACAATATGGCCTCAAACTCTTCCTGCCATCCTTACTGGAGGGGGACAAGGGGCGAACGGGGGCGGCGGTCAGAGGTCACCGCCCCAACTTCCATTGTCCTTCTTGGAGGCTGAAACAAGCAAGGGCTGCGTACCACACCGGAAGTGCTCCCTTCCTCAAGTGCCCCGTTAGTCTCCACAAACTTTCAGTCTCATTCTCCACCCAGGACCCTCTTCCTTCCTGGCGACCAGTTTGCCGTCACGTGGAGTCGAACTGCAGCTCTCATTCACTGTCGATGGTTCAAAACAGGCCGTGCAGCACCTTAGCATGCAGCAGCCACCTGCATGTTCAACCTCGGGCGTCATCTTCATGGTTTAACGATTCTCTGGAGCTCTCCGTCATATTTGTGCCTCTCGTTCTGCCAGATCACAACCTCATGGTCGAGGTATTTTCCAACGTTTCATCATCCTCACAAAGGAAGTGTGCTATTAACAGTTCTATTTTCTCTCCTTCAGGAGGTGAGCGCCGAACTGCGGCCCGCGTCTCTGTGTGATCCAACGAGACGCTAACGGATATGGCTTCAACTTGCACAGCGAGCGGGGCCGCGGCCTGGCCAGTACATCAGAGCAGTGGACGAGGGGCTCTCCAGCAGAGAGGGCAGGTCTGCAGCCCAAAGACAGGATTGTACAGGTACTATAGACGCCGGCACAGGTGGACTCATCCCATTCTGAAGATGCTCAAGGACAAACTAGGTCTAATCCTTTCCCAAAGGAAAAAAATGTTTAGATTTTCTAGTAGTTCATAACAAATAGATGTTTATTATTAGTGTGGCATGAAAGGTTCAGTCATCTGTTAAAGTGTGTGATGAATGTGTAGAAGAGGTGTTTAAATTAGGAATAACAATCGATTAGGATATATAAGAAAATAAAAAAAAAACCAACTAAAACTAATGAACAGTGCAAAATGTACAAACAAATAAATAAAAATGAAAATAGCTTTAATAACAAAATTTAAAGAACAAATTAAAGTAACTAGATGTAAAATTGTGAAAGTATAGTGAGAAAAAACAAAGTTTGATGACAGAAAAATAAAATATAAACATCAGTTTGTGTAAAATTAATACTTGAAAAAAAAACTCTTCTGGGGTTAGTTGTCTGTTTTGAGAGAATGCTCTGCAGGTTCTTCATGTTTTACTATATCCTCATGAGCCTCTCAGAGGTTCTGGGATCTGTGGTGAACATTGTTGATCACATGTCCTGTGCCTGTACTACAAGCGCTGGTTTGTCACTGAGCAAACGACTCGAGCACGTGAGCTTGTGACCGCGCTCAAACCACATGAAATGGAGGGGAAAATACTGAGAAAGGAATCAGATGACGACAGTGGGATTAAAAGGCCGGTATTAGTAGTAGTCAGGCGAGGGGCCTTCAGTCCCCCCACGGGGGCCCCAGACAGCCCCACCACCCACTGAGGAGCAGTGCTTTGTGGGGGAGCCGACCGCCATTGTTCCTGCTGTTACTGGGCCGAGCAGCTATTGTCCAGCTTCCTCTGTGGGGCTGGCTCAGACAGGCAGGTCCGCCCTATGACCTCAGCGCACACACACACACACTCAGAGACATTTCTCACATGTTTTTCCCATGGTGATTTTGTCCCAGAACAGTCAGCTGGTCAGAGGGAGTGGAGAGGGGGGGACACCTCACATGTAGGCTTATTTAGTCTATTTCAGCCTCTGTCTCTGATGGATGAAATTCTGACTATATCCGAGACTGCTGACAACATGAGAACATGACATCTGAGTTATAGTTGGTAGGAGTGTGTGTGTGTGTGTGTGTGTGTGTGTGTGCGTGTGTGTGTGTGTGTGTGTGGTGTGTGTGTGTGTGTGTGTGTGTGTGTGTGTGTGTGCGTGCGTGCGTGCGCGTGTGTGTGTGTGTGTGTGTGTGCGTGGTGCGTGCGTGCGTGCGTTGCGCGTGCGTGCGTGCGTGCGTGCGTGCGTGCGTGCGTGCGTGCGTGCGTGCGTGCGCTGCGCGTGCGTGTGCGTGCGTGCGTGCGTGCGTGCGTGCGTGCGTGCGTGCGTGCGTGCGTGCGTGCGTGCGTGGTGTGTGCGTGTGTGTGTGTGTGTGTGTGTGCGTGCGTGCGTGCGTACACAGGATTTTCTGGACGTGGGAGCCTCTGGCAGACAAAGTGATATTGAAAAACGAAATGAATGAACAGTCATTTCTGTGTGGGATCAAAAGAAAACCAGTGATGTCGTCCTCCTCCTCTGCAGGTGAACGGCGTGCCAGTGGAGGGGAAGACACATTCAGAAGTGGTCGCAGCCATAAAGTCCGGTGGAAATGAGACGAGTCTTCTGGTGGTGGACCCCGACACGGACACCTTCTTCAAGCGCTTGCAGAGTGTCACCCGCCTCTGAGCACCTCCACTGGTGAGAGGACACATCGACGAGCACTTCTCTACCACTGCGATTATCTAGTTACGTGTCACTCAGGGGGACACAGGACTGAGGACTGAAATAAGTACGTAGGTATTTCCATATTATGATTTATCGTTCCTCCCCAGAGGGACATATTACTCACAGTAACATGAAGGTTTGACAGAAAACAGATGATATAACCCGTTTTTACAATGTGTTGTTAAAGATTAATCCAGTGGTTTTTACAACCATTCCAGAGTCTTACATAAAGCACCGATGGCTGTGCTGTCAGCGGCTCCACCAAATGAGTATTTCTTCCCTTCAAACGTGCACCAAAGTAGTTCAAAGTCTCACAGAATCTCTGCGTGTCCGTCTTCCTCTCATTCTTTTTTCTTCGGGTCATTCTGCCATGAAAACACATGCAGACAGATCTAAGTCACAAGAGTCTTGTTTCTGCAGTTTGATAAGAAACTGTAACGTGTCACTCAATCTCAGAAATATATCTAGAAAAAACTGACTCTCTCCCTTGGTGTTGGTCAGAGGTCAGCTGGTTGTGCATAGGGCTGGATGTACCTCACAAATCCTCCAGAGGGAGCCCTTGCACAGTCTTTGATTTGGACCCTGGGCGCAAACATGGGGAAACCACTCGTTGCCTTGGCAACCTGAGAAATGAGAGAAAGGGATGCAAATTGAAAAGAACAAATACTGTGCTGATCACACTTTTGTTTGAGGAGGTAAATGCTCTGGTGCAGTGGGGTGAAAAGGGACACAGAGACGCCTTTCTGGGAACGACAGGTGTGTGTTTTTCCACCTTGGTCGTTCTCCAGTCCTCCGTTAGAAATAAGAATGTCCCACAGGGGGAGAGATTCCACTGAGGTGTTTCCCAGGTAACTGCTCAGTGCCCACTCAGAGGGCACCTGCCTACACTACTGACTCTTTACATCTACGCCCCCCATGCACACACACACACACACACACACACACACACACACACACACACACACACACACACACATGCTGCCTCTCACACAGCAGCACGGCTGGACAACACTTTTGTTTGGTTTTCCAAGGAGCTGAATCCAAGTGGCCTCTCAGCCTGAAGCTGAAGCTGTGCTGGTACTTAGAGAAGCTGCTGCCTGAGTCAGGACACACACACACACACACACACACACACACACACACACACACACACACACACACACTCACATTAGCATGAGGACGACTTGATGTACAGAAAAGGTCTGAAGTCATACTGAAGGTCGTGTCATAAGTCATCGGCAGCTGTGCAACGGGATGGAAGGTAAGCGATGCGTCAGACCTCTGTGTGATGATGGGGCCAGATTACAATCACAAAAAAACGTAAAAAAAGAGAAAAAAACCTGACCGTTGTGTAGAAGGTGTGTGGAGGGAGTGTGTGTGTGTGTGTGTGTGTGTGTGGGGGGGGGGGGGTGTATGTGATGAACATCTCAGAAGATGAAGCAGGTGTGAATAATGGATGATCAGCTCGTACCTCTGAAAGGTGAGCTGTAGGAGGATCAAGCTGAGTGGTGGGGAGCGAAGATCCCAGCTCCGTGCTGGGGGTCGTGGTCAGCGTCTTTGCCTGATTCGTGTGTATGTTTTCTGCCTACAGGTCCACTGCCTGAGCCCGTCGTCAATGGAGAAATGGAGGGACAAGGTAAGATTGAGCAGCAGGACATGAACATTGACTGCAACAACACAAACTCTTACGAAGACTATTTGTCTCATTTACAATTAAAAATAAGACCACATCACCTGAATACGTTTTTTACAATATTCACTTCCCAGTGGAGCAAGTGTTTTTTATAACATCTAATTACAAACGAAAATAATGTTTTTGTTTATTTAAAGTGAAATTATGAAAATTACTAGAATTAAGACCAATTATTCTTGGTAACGTTTTGAGTGTCTGTGGCGTGTGATGGTGATCTGCTTCAGAGCGTCCCCTCCACAGACGGAGCCGTCCTTGTGGATATTGTAGAGAGTTGAGGGTTAGTTATTAATCACACAAAGACGTAGCCACACTGAACTTTCTTTCGTGTGATTTTCCGTTGAACCTCAGAGTTTACACAAATGAATCAACTGTCTCAAATTGAGACTAAGCTGCTAATCTTGCTAAAAAATTTAAAATAATCCCAAAGAAACAGGCAAGACACAGGCTGCACTGTATGAACCCTGAAAAACAACAACGCAGAATGTCTGATACTTCTTTGTTAATCAGCTGATGGGTGAATCTGCATGACAACAACAGAACTGGAGATCATAGCTGCCATCCGCTCACTTGTTTCCTACCAGATAATTCAAAGGGGTGTAATCTGTACAGCAGCCAAGGTCCAGGTTCCACGTCCTGGTTACATAACAGAAACGTGGTTAAAAAGTTGTCGAGCTTGGAGGAGGTCAGAGGGAAACAAGGGAAAGAGTCACTTCATCAGCTCACTGGAGGAATGTGTTGTAATTGATCAATTACACATGAACTAACTCATGAACTCAGATGAGCTCCTGTAATAAATGCCGGTCGTATTGTACGAGGCTCTGGGCGGATTTTTAAAAAGTCTTCTGTTCGCCTCCCTGTGGCGAAACATGGTACAACAACAGCCTGTCCAAATGTTGAATGTATATTCAGTGCACATTCAACGATGATCTGACGAGTGTTTTGTGTCGACAGGGTGAATGGCAGAGGGACCACAGAGGGGGTGCGGGACTCGAAGCTGTCCGTCAGCCCGTCTCCGTCCAATGCCTCGTCCAACACTTCGCTCACAACGCCGCCTGCAAACACCCCGCCTGAGGTATGTCAGAGGATGAACACACTATATCCATAGCACATGAGGTGTGTGTTAACCTCTGTGTTTCCTTCCTCTTCAGGGCTTTGGCCCAGACGCCATCCCAGCTCTCAACCTGTCGCTGCAGCAGGTCCGAGACCTCGCTCACCAGAAACGCTCCAACAAGAGAGCTCCGCCAATGGACTGGACCAAGAAGAACGAACTCTTCAGCAACCTATAGGGCCTCTCAGCCCAACACAGTCACACACACACTCATAGTGATTCTTACAAAGAATTCCTTTTTAATTCCAATGTGATGACAAACTCTGTGAAAATATAGTCTTATAACTCTTTATGTCATGATATTCCACATTTTGTAGATGTAACATGCTACTAACACCAACCGATGTTCATAATAATGAAGAAGAACTGGACCCATGTTGACAGTGTGTGCGTGTGTGTGTTTAACTAAATTCACTGGCTTCACTCACACACCAGCAAATATGACCCAAACATGGATTTTAATATCATTCATGTGATGCAGAAAACAGCATCTTAAATAAGTCATTCTTTCCCTGAGTTTTCTGCCAGCGATGATGACTTGAGGGCATCATGTCAATGATGGGTCTTAACACTTAAAACCAGCCTGACAATCAGTCTTGTCAAACACACACACACACACACACACACACACACACACACACACACACACACACACACACACACACACACACACACACCACACACACACACACACACACACACACACACACACACACACACACACACACACACAACTGGGTTAAATCCACCCAGATCTTTTATGTATTCGTTTTTTGAGTGTAGACACTTGCTTCTTATGTGACGATAGTATAAGAACCACATGATGATTCATTGTTTTCCTCACATACTGATGGAGTTAAATGGGAAATTAATCATAAAAAAAAGTCTTATCTTTCATAAAATACTGTATATATCAAATATATATTTTTAGCTTGTGATAAAATGCCGCTCGGAGATGGAAGTACGTTCAGCTGAAGCGTTGCTCCAATGTCGAAGCAGTCATTTGTACCGTCCAGTCGCTGTGAATGTGGTCACATTTTAAGCATAAAGAGTATTTTTATGGCTTGAGGAGGGGATTTTTACACATTTCTATTGATGTTTTACAAACAATAACTCTGAGATTCTGTTGGTGTAAAGAAATGTTATGTCTGGTGTTGAAAGATGATGTGAAGATGTTTTAGTCCTGTGTAAGTGATTTCTTTATCATGGTTAAATCGTCCTTCTGTGATGGTGATTTTTATTCAGATCTATGAGAGAAAATGCGTAATCTTTATTGTGGTCATGCTGGATCTATTCTATATTTCACACTTATTTTTGTCGTGATGCTCACTCGGGATGTAGCAAGAACAACACAGATGTTTAAAATAAGTCTTCAATACAAAATAGTTTGTAGACAATCAATGTAAAATGTAATGGTAGTGTAACTGTTTCCATGACAATCAAAGTAATGTAACTGTTCTCAGCTGTGTCAAATGTTGAGATCTGTCACTGTCACAAAAACATGCATCAACACCATGATTCACATATTAAATCAGGACAAAATAAAATACACATTTGTTTTCTCATAATGTAACTGATTACATAACAGTGACTAGTTACTCCTCATATATCACATGTGCTCCATATATTCTATGTATTAGTTGTATTGTAGCTGTGTGTGTGTGTCTCCTCCATCCTCCAAAACGTCTCTCTGTCTCCAGCAGCTGTGCTTGTCCCTAATCGCCTCAACTTTTCTGCTCCTCAATCACGCCTTCTAGCCCTGCCATCATTATCACAGCTCGCCATCACATGTATCGCCTTGAATTATCATAATTACACTTGGAGGTATGAGGCTGACACTGTGCATCAGGGTGAAGCAGGTGATAATAAAAAACATTTAAATGCCACAGTTTAACAAATCAGGACACAGTTTCTGCGGCTCAATGATAAACGAGGCTAAAAACTTTGAAACGAGTAGTGTTGTATAGTTCACACACAACCTCCACATGTGATTTGAGGAACAAGTCAATTAACACCTGAGACATTTAAAATCCAGTGTTCATTTTTCACCCCCACGGGTTACAACGGCCGACCGAAGTAGAAAACCACAAATCTGAGCCAAATTTTTTTCCTTGACTTTTTGGTCAAATTTCTAACTGCCATGGGTGGTCGGCGGCCGACTGGCATCAACTGACGCGAATTTGAGCATATTTTGATCCCTTGACTTTTTGGTCAAATTTTTCAGGTCCGCGGCTGTCGAGAAAATTAGAAAAAACACAAATCGGAGCCAAATATTTTTCCTTGAATTTTTGGTCAAATATCGAACCTCTGCAGGTGTCGGCGGCCGACTGGCATCAAACTGATGCGAATTTGAGCCAATTTTGATCCCTTGACTTTTTGGTCAAATTTTTCAGGTCCGCGGCTGTCGAGAAAATTTGAAAAACACAAAATCTGAGCCAAATATTTTTTCCTTGACTTTTTGGTCAAATTTCTAACTGCCATGGGTGTCGGCGGGCCGACTGGAATCAACTGACGTGAATTTGAGCCAATTTTGATCCCTTGACTTTTTGGTCAAATTTTTCAGGTCCGCGGGCTGTCGAGAAAATTAGAAAAAACAAAAATCTGAGCCAATTTTTTTTTCCTTGACTTTTTGGTCAAATGTCTAACTGCCATGGGTGGTGTCGGTGGCCGACTGGCATCAACAGACGCGAATTTGAGCCAATTTGATCCCTTGACTTTTTAGTCAAATTTTTTCAGGTCCGCGGGCTGTCGAGAAAATTAGAAAAACACAAATCTGAGCCAAATTTTTTTCCCTTGACTTTTTGGTCAAATTTCTAACTGCCATGGGTGTCGGCGGGCCGACTGGCATCAACTGACGCGAATTTGAGCCAATTTTGATCCCTTGACTTTTTGGTCAAATTTTTCAGGTCCGCGGGCTGTCGAGAAAATTAGAAAAACACAAATCTGAGCCAATTATTTTTCCTTGACTTTTTGGTCAAATATCGAACCTCTGCAGGTGTCGGCGGTTGACTGGCATCAACTGACGCGAATTTGAGCCAATTTTGATCCCTTGACTTTTTGGTCAAATTTTTTCAGGTCCGCGGCTGTCGAGAAAATTAGAAAAACACAAATCGGAGCCAAACTTTTTTCCTTGAATTTTTGGTCAAATTTCTAACTGCCATGGGGTGTCGGCGGGCCGACTGGCATCAACTGACGCGAATTTGAGCCAATTTTGATCCCTTGACTTTTTGGTCAAATTTTTCAGGTTCCGCGGGCTGTCGAGAAAATTTGAAAAACACAAATCTGAGCCAAATTTTTTTTCCTTGACTTTTTGGTCAAATTTCTAACTGCCAATGGGTGTCGGCGGGCCGACTGGAATCAACTGACGCGAATTTGAGCCAATTTTGATCCCTTGACTTTTTGGTCAAATTTTTCAGGTCCGCGGGCTGTCGAGAAAATTAGAAAAACAAAAATCTGAGCCAATTTTTTTTTCCTTGACTTTTTGGTCAAATGTCTAACTGCCATGGGGTGTCGGCGGGCCGACTGGCATCAACTGACGCGAATTTGAGCCAATTTTGATCCCTTGACTTTTTGGTCAAATTTTTCAGGTCCGCGGCTGTCGAGAAAATTTGAAAAAAACAAATCTCAGACAAATTTTTTTCCTTAACTTTTTGGTCATATTTCTAACTGCCATGGGTGTCAGCGGGCCGACTGGCATCAACTGACACGAATTTGAGCCAATTTTGATCCCTTGACTTTTTGGGTCAAATTTTTCAGGTCCGCGGCTGTCGAGAAAATTTGAAAAAACACAAATCTCAGCCAAATTTTTTTCCTTAAACTTTTTGGTCAAATATCGAACCTCTGCAGGTGTCGGCGGCCGACTGGCATCAACTGACGCGAATTTGAGCCAATTTTGATCCCTTGACTTTTTGGTCAAATTTTTCAGGTCCGCGGCTGTCGAGAAAATGAGAAAAACACAAATCTGAGCCAAATATTTTTCCTTAACTTTTTGGTCAAATTTCTAACTGCCATGGGGTGTCGGCGGGCTGACTGGCATCAACTGACGCAAATTTGAGCCAATTTTGATCCCTTGACTTTTTGGTCAAATTTTTCAGGTCCGCGGCTGTCGAGAAAAATTTGAAAAACACAAATCTGAGCCAAATTTTTTTCCTTAACTTTTTGGGTCAAATATCGAACCTCTGCAGGTGTCGGCGGGCTCGACTGGCATCAACTGACGCGAATTTGAGCCAATTTTGATCCCTTGACTTTTTGGTCAAATTTTTCAGGTCCGCGGCTGTCGAGAAAATGAGAAAAACACAAATCTGAGCCAAATTTTTTTCCTTGACTTTTTTGGTCAAATATCGAACCTCTGCAGGTGTCGGCGGCTGACTGGCATCAACTGACGCCCAATTTGAGCCAATTTTGATCCCTTGACTTTTTGGTCAAATTTTTCAGGTCCGCGGCTGTCGAGAAAAATTTGAAAAACACAAATCTGAGCCAAATTTTTTTCCTTAACTTTTTTGGTCAAATTTCTAACTGCCATGGGTGTCGGCGGGCCCGACTGGCATGAACTGACGCGAATTTGAGCCAATTTTGATCCGTTGACTTTTTGGTCAAATTTTTCAGGGTCCGCGGCTGTCGAGAAAATCTGAAAAAACACAAATCTGAGCCAAATTTTTTTTCCTTGACTTTTTGGTCAAATATCGAACCTCTGCAGGTGTCGGCGGCGCCGACTGGCATCAACCTGACCGCGAATTTGAGCCAATTTTGATCCCTTGACTTTTTGGTCAAATTTTTCAGGTCCGCGGATGTCGAGAAATTTGAAAAACCCAAATCTGAGCCAAATTTTTTTCCTTGACTTTTTGGTCAAATATCGAACCTCTGCAGGTGTCGGCGGCCGACTGGCATCAACTGACGCGAATTTGAGCCAATTTTGATCCGTTGACTTTTTGGTCAAATTTTTTCAGGTCCGCGGCTGTCCGAGAAAATTTGAAAAACACAAATCTGAGCCAAATTTTTTTCCTTAACTTTTTTGGTCAAATTTCTAAACTGCCATGGGGTGTCGGCGGCCGGACTGGCATGAACTGACGCGAATTTGAGCCAATTTTGATCCGTTGACTTTTTGGTCAAATTTTTTCAGGTCCGCGGCTGTCGAGAAAATCTGAAAAACACAAATCTGAGCCAAATTTTTTTCCTTGACTTTTTGGTCAAATATCGAACATCTGCAGGTGTCGGCGGCCGACTGGCATCAACTGACGCGAATTTGAATCAATTTTGATCCCTTGACTTTTTGGTCAAATTTTTCAGGGTCCGCGGCTGTCGAGAAAATTTGAAAAACCCAAATCTGAGCCAAATTTTTTTTCCTTGACTTTTTGGTCAAATATCGAACCTCTGCAGGGTGTCGGCGGGCCGACTGGCATCAAACTGACGCGAATTTGAGCCAATTTTGATCCCTTGACTTTTTGGTCAAATTTTTCAGGTCCGCGGCTGTCGAGAAAATTTGAAAAACCCAAATCTGAGCCAAATTTTTTTCCTTGACTTTTTTGGTCAAATATCGAACCTCTGCAGGTGTCGGCGGGCCCGACTGGCATCAACTGACGCGAATTTGAGCCAATTTTGATCCCTTGACTTTTTGGTCAAATTTTTCAGGTCCCGCGGCTGTCGAGAAAATTTGAAAAACACAAATCTGAGCCAAATTTTTTTCCTTAACTTTTTGGTCAAATTTCTAACTGCCATGGGGTGTCGGCCGGCCGACTGGCATGAACTGACGCGAATTTGAGCCAATTTTGATCCGTTGACTTTTTGGTCAAATTTTTCAGGTCCGCGGGCTGTCGAGAAAATCTGAAAAACACAAATCTGAGCCAAATTTTTTTTCCTTGACTTTTTTGGTCAAAATATCGAACCTCTGCAGGTGTCGGCGGCCGACTGGCATCAACTGACGCGAATTTGAGCCAATTTTGATCCCTTGACTTTTTGGTCAAATTTTTCAGGTCCGCGGCTGTCGAGAAAATGAGAAAAACACAAATCTGAGGCCAAATATTTTTCCTTAACTTTTTGGTCAAATTTCTAACTGCCATGGGTGTCGGCGGCTGACTAGCATCAACTGACGCCAATTTTGAGGCCAATTTTGATCCCTTGACTTTTTGGTCAAATTTTTTCAGGTCCGCGGCTGTCGAGAAAATTTGAAAAACACAAATCTGAGCCAATTTTTTTTCCTTGACTTTTTTGGTCAAATATCGAACCTCTGCAGGTGTCGGCGGCCGACTGGCATCAACTGACACGAATTTGAGCCAATTTTTGATCCCTTGACTTTTTGGTCAAAATTTTTCAGGTCCGCGGCTCTCGAGAAAATTTGAAAAACACAAATCTGAGCCAAATTTTTTTCCTTGACTTTTTGGTCAAATATCGAACCTCTGCAGGTGTCGGCGGCCGACTGGCATCAACTGACGCGATTTTGAGCCAATTTTGATCCCTTGACTTTTTGGTCAAATTTTTCAGGTCCGCGGCTGTCGAGAAAAATTAGAAAAACACAAATCTGAGCCAAATATTTTTCCTTAACTTTTTGGTCAAATTTCTAACTGCCATGGGTGGTCGGGCGGCTGACTGGCATCAACTGACGCAAATTTGAGCCAATTTTGATCCCTTGACTTTTTGGTCAAATTTTTCAGGTCCGCGGCCTGTCGAGAAAATTTGCAAAACACAAATCTGAGCCAAATTTTTTTTCCTTAACTTTTTGGTCAAATTTCTAACTGCCATGGGGTTGTCGGCGGGCCCGACTGGCATCAACTGACGCGAATTTGAGCCAATTTTGATCCCTTGACTTTTTGGGTCAAATTTTTCAGGTCCGCGGCTGTCGAGGAAATTAGAAAAACACAAATCTGAGCCAAATATTTTTTCCTTAACTTTTTGGGTCAAAATTTCTAACTGCCATGGGTGTCGGCGGGCTGACTGGCATCAACTGACGCAAATTTGAGCCAATTTTGATCCCCTTGACTTTTTGGTCAAATTTTTCAGGGTCCGCGGGCTGTCGAGAAAATTTGAAAAACACAAATCTGAGCCAAATTTTTTTCCTTAACTTTTTTGGTCAAATATCGAACCTCTGCAGGTGTCGGCGGCCGACTGGCATCAACTGACGCGAATTTGAGCCAATTTTGATCCTTGACTTTTTTGGTCAAATTTTTCAGGTCCGCGGCTGTCGAGGAAAATGAGAAAAACACAAATCTGAGCCAAATTTTTTTTCCTTGACTTTTTGGTCAAATATCGAACCTCTGCAGGTGTCCGGCGGCCGACTGGCATCAACTGACGCGAATTTGAGCCAATTTTGATCCCTTGACTTTTTGGTCAAATTTTTCAGGTCCGCGGCTGTCGAGAAAATTTGAAAAAACACAAATCTGAGCCAAATTTTTTTCCTTAACTTTTTGGTCAAATTTCTAACTGCCATGGGGTGTCGGCGGGCCGGACTGGCATGAACTGACGCGAATTTGAGCCAATTTTGATCCGTTGACTTTTTGGTCAAATTTTTCAGGTCCGCGGCTGTCGAGATATTCTGAAAAACACAAATCTGAGCCAAATTTTTTTCCTTGACTTTTTGGTCAAATATCGAACATCTGCAGGTGTCGGCGGCCGACTGGCATCAACTGACGCGAATTTGAGTCAATTTTGATCCCTTGACTTTTTGGTCAAATTTTTCAGGTCCGCGGCTGTCGAGAAAATTTGAAAAACACAAAATCTGAGCCAAATTTT
>NW_027615323.1:0-49002 GCF_965212315.1 Lampetra planeri | reverse complement strand
GGACAAATGAGACGCTGAGTTGGCGTGGGAGTGACGCAGCAGCAGATAAACCTGTGAGAGGAAAGAATGTTAATGTGGTGATGTGTGAACGCCGGAACCTTCTACGCTCTGCCGCCATTAGCTCGCTGAGACTAGACGTGTGTGTGTGTGTGTCAGTACGACACTGCTGTAGATGGCGCTGTTCCCAGACGTAACTAACCAAGAATGACCTTAGAGTAAAGCTGTTTATTTCCCAGAGCACGAGCCCATCGATGGTACGCCGCCTGTTGTTGATTGGTTTGTTGTGAAGTGATGAATGCTGACGGACAAAGTCGGTCGGTGTTTTCGATGACGTGTTAACGTCACTGACATGTGACGCCTTGAGTTCACCATTATTTTTGATTGTGCACCAATTTTTGGTGTGTGAACTGTCTGAAGGAGATAATGACTTTCTTTTTAATCTGTTGACCTAATTCCTTGTTATTTAAATTTCTGTTGGCTAAACAGCTTAAATACCAAAAATAATGTACATAATCATGTCATGAAGGTTCAGAGCATATTTGCTGCTGCTGCTGCTGTTTTGTTGCAATATTTATATTTTGAATTAAATTGTAAATTTGAACGTTATTTGACCTATTGTTATTAATAATGATCATACTAATCCACAAATAGCATATAACATGACAGATATTAGATTAATACGTTTAAAATGTAGCACTTAATGATGTATGTAATAATAATAATAATAATAATAATAATAATAATATGATAATAGTAATGCTGCTGCTGCTGCTGATGATAATAATAATACATTCATTGCTGTGAAATGGGATTGCAGAACTGAGGGGAGGAAGGATGAGAGAGGAGGAATGTGCTGAAGACACCAGGGGGTGGGGGGTTTAAAAGCCGGCCGGCGCGCGTGTGCAGTAGTGGGCGGTGTCAAACAGGAAACGATGAGGTCATAGTGAAAGTGCGAGAGGAAGAAGCCGGTTGGGAGGGGGAGAGCGAGCGAGGAGGGCTGACATTGATTCAGAGATGAGCTCAGCTGCAGAGGCGTGGGCTCCTCTCCCTGTCGCTCTCCTCCCTCAGCGTCCAGTTTGACCGCTGCCAGTGTTTCGTTGTGACAGCGAGGGAATCGCCTGCCTCAGTAGAATGAACTAGAACAGAGCAGAGAGACGCCGGCTCCCGCTGACATGGTGGGAGACTTGTTTTACTGGAGCTTCTGCTGTCTCAGGCTGTGGAAAAGGGATAAGAAGGTGAGTGGACCAGTCCCAGAGGGGTGGAGATGGGTCGCCGGCTGCTGCTGCTGCAGGACCTCCTCCTTTCCGTCTTAAATCCTGTCAGGCGCTCTGTGTTGATGCTGCCGTCCGCTCAGGGTGTCATTTCAAACTGGGTCAGTGTATTTGTGCTTTGTAATTCCAGACTTCTCCTCCTTTCTCCAGCATTTTCTCCCCCTGTCTTTCATGTCATGAAAAACTGATGAGCCACGGCACGCTGGCTATTTTTAGAGAGCCGCTCTCTGTCTTTCTCTCTCTCACACACACACACACACACACACACGCACACAGATAAAAGTAGTGAGAATTCTTTGCAGTTGTCATGTCTACTGCCCCACATCACAGCACAGTGTCATTTTCCAGCCACAGTCTGCAGATGTGAGACTTGTTGAGATGAGTACGTTTGTGGCGCTGAGGCCCTTGTGTCCTCTGCTGTTGAAGCAGAAGGGTTTTTCCATCTCCAGCATCAATGAGCCCTTCTGTGGTCTCCACCAGGCCTCCAGTCTAATTATGTCCACCGTCTGACGCTGATCACTTTATTTGTGTGTGTGCATGTGCAAAAGCTGCAAACCATTGTCCAAAGTCTTCAAAACTAGTCAGTCCTTTTCCACCATATTGTTTCATTACCGTCAACGGCGAGGAGGGCAGAACACGCACCGTGTTCAAAGTTGTGGCTCCATGTCAGCAAATAAGGTGTGAGATGAACCATCACGCTTCAGATGATGATGTGGGGTGTTTGTCAGGGACACGTCCAGTTGGAGATCTGGTTGTGGATTGTAACAGCATAGAACTGAATCTGGTCGACCTCATGATGTAGAGGCCTTCTTTTCTTCAGTAAACAGATGGTGGTGTCTGTCAGGGATTATCTTGGATGATGTTGTTAATTTTGACAAGCAATGGGCCTGTGATGAGGAGCATCTTGATCACATTTGGTTTTGTCTTTTTGTGTGTGGACATATGCTGTTTCTGCTATTCCGAGCAGCATAAGGTCATTTTTAAATACTGGTGAACCACGCTGGCTCTGCGAGCTCACTCCCATATGGATTTTGTTTCTGAGTTTAGCCAGCGAAGGCGGCGCTGAGATAAGTTCATTACAACAAGCCTGAGGTTAACCAGCTCCAGATCGGCTGTTCAGGAGCACCTTCTGCAGTGTGGATATGAGATCATCGTTCCACATTTAGCTGAGTGAAGACAGAAGGTCTGACCAGTGTGTAGGGAGGTGATGAAACCAGCACGCATGCTGAGGTTTGGTGCTCAACAAGAGATGTTACTTTGACCAAATGAGGGTTATGTCATAATTACACATCTTTCCTTTCTTGTATTCATATATTTTTATTAAGTTATGTGTAACTAAAGTCACACTTTTTGTATGGCTGAAAGTCATTTACGTAAACAATTGTCAAGACCCCTAGTTTGTTCCCTCCATTTTATTAATGGCACAGTTGCTTTTTCAGCAACTGCTTTTTCTTGGTATATACTTACTTAAAAATATTTTTAGCATCAACATATACAATCCACAAAAAACTGTTTAGTGTTGGATCTCAGTACAATGACCTCAGCTGCCAACTAATTACTCTGTTAAGAGGTGCGATCAGTCAAACTGGCCAGTAAAAGTCGACGCGGGTGAGCGCTCACCAGAGCGAATCCATGACTTACTACCGCCATGTTTTTTTAGATGTTTAGTGTCACCATGAGCATTTAGCCGCCATAAATTCCTCCGAGCAGCTCTGCTCACATTCCACAGCCAACTTAAGGTCACACGTGTAAATCAGTTTCAACAAATAAACCTCCAGGAGACAGGAGATGCTTCGTTAGTGTGAGAGTGAACAACAAGAAAAAAAGAACGTATCAGCTCCCACTTAAAATAATAACCTATGTCCAATTTTCAAGTTTTCAGAAAAAAACTAAAGCGTGGATTTAGAGGAAAACAAGTAGACTTAGGCTGTTATTTTAGAAGGACACTAAGTGACATGTTGTGATGATAAATGGACTTTTCTTTTTCTTCCATATGTTCCAGCTATATGAGCTGCACTGACTTCCTGTCTGGATCTCACATTTCTTGGGAGGCATGAACAGAATGTCAAGGACATTTATATTATATATAATATACTTATATATATAATTACTCTATTTGTGGGTACCATGTGCTGACAACCAGTAACTAAGATTTACATAAAGAATACACACATGAATTGGTAGGTTTCTATTGGCTGGAACATCTCAAATTAAAGGAAATTAAAGTTGGAAACTGCTTGTCTGCGATGTCTCGAGCATATTGTGACCCGATTTCCTCTGGCAAACCGTTCGCCCTTCCCTCAGGGTGACATGTGCACACACGTCGGTTCGCTGCCACGAGGCTCCGCACACAGTCACACAATGGAGATGATCTAATGCACAGTGAGCTGAACACCCAACCTGGAAGTCACACACACACACTCACACACACACACACACAGTCCCTGTGTCGAGTGAGGATGAAATGTGGAAGCAGTGGTGCGTAGATCCATGTGATGTGTGTTCAGTGTGTCTTTTGAAAGCTGTTAGTCCCATTCTTTAATATCACAGTGGTAATGAATTTATTTCCAAACAGCCCAACATCTTGATTTACTTTAATTCATTGTCAACCCTTGAGGGTGAATTGGTTTCCTTGTGTGCAGGCAGCAGCTGCCGCCTGTCAGGTGTGTGTGTGTGTGTGTGTGTGTGTGTGTGTGTGTGTGTGTGTGTGTGTGTGTGTGTGTGTGTGTGTGTGTGTGTGTGTGTGTGTGTGTGTGTGTGTGTGTGTGTGTGTGTGTGTGTGTGTGTGTGTGTGTGATGGCTGCATGGCAAGCAAATGGCAGCCGTGGTGGTGTCAGACTGGGCAGAGCCCCACGCCCTTTTCATCTCCGTCCAGCTGTCCTCTCCTTCCTGTCTCTCCCATTTGTAGGGCACACACACACACACACCACCAGGGATGATTTGAGTGAGAAGTCCCCTTTCAGTCCCTCAGTTGTGTTTACATTTTAATCACCCAAGGCTTTGGAGAATAGATGTATCAGGACATGAAATCGGACTTGTCTCCCCCAGCCCTGCACAGCCAGGCAGACATGTTTTTCCCCCTGTGGTTGTCTCTGACTAAACCACAACAAACAAACATCTCCAGCTCCTATTTGACTGTTGTCTGTATATGAAATTGGGTCAGTTGAAAATTGTTTTCTGTTCAAAAACAACAGAGATGTTTCTCTGTTCCCCTTCCCGACAGCCGTGTGGTGGTATTTTCTGGGGTTTAGCTGGAAGGAGCTGTTCAGATGAATTACTTAAAAATACTTTAATTAATACGCATGTAGAGGTTCTTCCTCCCTGCAGCCTGAGGGCCCTCGCCTCTGCTGGTTGGTGCTTGCCGCTCTCCCAGGAGGACGGGCGGCACACATATGGCTGTAGATTTTATTGATTCTTTCATTTGCATATTCTGTCTTTTTGTGTCCCTTTACCCACTCAATCTCAGCGAGACAGTGCAGAAGAAGCTTCTCTTTGAGGTTTAATTTGACTTAACGTGTATTCTCCAGGTCGTATCTCACGTCAGTGTGAATTACATGTGCATGTGTCTCCTTTGTTCCGTCCGTCTTTATGCACGACCCCTCCTCGTTTTGGTTTACTGAATTAGAATTGCAGATCATTACAGTGGAGAGGTGCTGACAGCCCCCTAAAATTTTCAGCCACTCAAAGCATGAAATGAAACCACGAGCTCGGCCTCTGGGGCGCAAACAGCTGCGAACTGGACTCAAAAGAGGCTGCTTCAGCAGCTCATGTTTAATCATGTTGGCTATTTGAGCTGGGGGGTCATCTGCATCAATGGGCGCCACTTTACCTGAAGGAGTCGATGTCGATATGTGAGGACGGTGGCCACTTATCGATTCTTCAGCAGCCAAGGGCAGCGTACACGACGCAGTGACACTCTCCGTATCGTGTGATGTATCTTACTTCCTGTAGGGTTGCAGCACTCAGCGTCGGCCACTTTGATTCATTTGGTCATTTCCTGCTCTGTCTTGTGGCCATAACTCAATTCTCGTCCTTGTTTGCAAACTGCCCTCAGCTGTAGAGGAGATCTGGCAGCAGCAAACTCAATCTCCCAGCTTGTAACTCGGCAATGGCCTCGATGGCCAGACCTCGACCTACTTCTGACACCCAGTAATGAGCCTTGTGTGAACACCCAAACGCGGTCCAATGTTGGCTTAACTTTTGTTTTGTTTTTTTGTGCACTTTGGCAGGTCGCAGGGGAACAAAAGTATCACCCAGAATGCTTCACCTGTCTGAACTGCAGGACGTTCATTGGTGATGGAGACACATACGCTCTGGTGGAGAGATCCAAACTCTACTGGTGAGTCTTATTTTAGAAACATGCCATGGTAGCTACAGTGCATGTTGGACAAATGAACCTCACCGGATATTTTCTCTCTTGCCTGCCTTCACGACCCCTGATACAGTGTTTCAGCTGCAAATTGTTGTTGACTTTCAAAGCACGTGAAGCACGTTGCAGACCACAGACAGAGAGGGTTTTGTCCTCTGACAGGAAGTGGATGATGTTATTGAGAATGCTCCATGCTGGGCTGGACAATCAATCATTGGAGAAGCATCAATGCGATGATAATGTGTGGTGTCATGATTTAGTTTTGAATCAATCCTACTTCAATTCTCAGCATTTCTCATGGCCTGTTTTACATGAACAAAGAACAAAGAACCACACAGTTCTTTGTACGCATGTGATACCATAAAAAAATGTTGCAAATGCAAACTTATAAATCCCCATAAAATTTCACTGACTGATTTACACCATCACGAAGATTCTCGTTTTCTCTCCTTTCCCTCCTCCTCCTCCCTTCCCTGACCAGTGGTCACTGCTACTACCAGACCATCGTCACCCCAGTGTCGCTGCCGGACTCGCCATGCTCGCGGATCCCTCACACGGTCACACTTGTGTCAATCCCAGCGACTGCGGAAGGCAACAACGGACGCAGAGGGAGGGGCTTCTCTGTGGCCATCGACCAGCCTCTCAGCCCTCCGAATGGCTTCAGCCCAGAACATGGCCACACTGTCAGAGTGTCCCAGTGAGTCTATGTGTCTGTAAAAGACATGCCATCAGAAAGAAATCTAGGGCGAGGTCACTTCTTGTAAAGCCGTAAACCAGACGCATGTTTAAGTAAAGCAGCCCACCTGAAGGTTTGTAATGATCAAGTTCAGCTTGCGACCATTCAATACTTTTTAAAATCCGGTCCGCTGATATGTAAGAGGCTGATGTAGTAATGTAAAAAGTTGTGTCATCTGCATTCGTGTGATAGGAAACCACACCAAGTGTGATTAGCAGAGGTCCAAACATGGACCCTTGTGGAACTCTGCACATTGTTTGGAAATTAACAAATAAGAATCAGCACAAAGTGGTTCACAATAGAAAGTAGAACCTGATTGAGGCCGTATGAGGACAGATTGTGAGTCAGTGCAGAGGGTGATGTCATACAGAACCTTGGCTGTTAGATTGACAGTGGAGGACAGATTGATGTGTGAGATTCATTTCAGAAGGTGTGATAGAAGAGAAGGAAATTAAATTGCGCAGAAATGAAATACATTGTTATTCAAATTAACTTGGATTATATCCAAGGTGTGTATTCCACGGTGTGTTTGAAGAGTCCTTTCATTCCCTACAACTGCTTATCTGTGCTTTTATTTCTTGTCCAGGGTGGATGCAGACTGCATCAGTCCAGATGTGAAAAATTCTATTCATGTCGGGGACAGGATCCTGGAAATCAATGGGACGCCAATTCACAACGTTCCTTTGGATGAGGTATTCACCACACTGGTACCGAAGGAAAGACGAGGGAAATAAAAATGACAAACTTGGTCTATACAATACTGTATATAATGGAGCTGTTTTAATGAACAATAGTTGGAAGGAATTTCCTGCATTCCAGTCTCATTCCTTTCTTCCTACAGAAGCCTACGCAGCAGTTTGTCTCTGATCTAATTCTGTTCGGACTCTTTTCTGCCTCAGATTGACCTTCTGATCCAGGAGACGAGCCGGCTGCTGCAGCTCACCATTGAACACGACCCTCACACTCAGGGGCAGGAGGGAATTCCCTCAGAGGTCGAGGAGCAGGTGGACGGCCCCCTGTCGCCCCCTCTCTCTGAGGGCCCCAGCCCCATCCTGCCCATCACCCAGCCCCCAAACCCTGACATCAGCAACCTGAAATCCCGCATCATCACGTATGAAATTCATATTAAACGCTATGAGCTATTAGACTCAGTGTAACTGTCCTTTTACTGTTAAATCTAAAACATTGTTTGTCTTTCTTTCATTGTCTCTCCTTCTGACTCCAGGCGGAGCTACAGCATTGATAAGTCCCCAGGCTCCAGTAACGCTGCCTCCCCCATCTCACAGAGGAAGGACATCAATCGCTCAGAGTCGCTTCGTGTCGTCTCAAACCGGACGCATCGCATCTTTCGACCCTCTGACCTGATTCATGGAGAGGTGCTGGGAAAGGGCTGCTTCGGACAGGCCATCAAGGTGAGGGCAAGCATGTCAGCAGTTTTTAGTACTGCAGAGAGACAGTGTCATACTCACAGGGTCCACAAGAGGGCAAAAGAGGTTAAAAATTTCTTTCTCCTTGCTGACAATAAAAATGGCTGACTGGTTGATTTTCTGGAAACCTTGTGACAGGTGACCCACAGGGAGACGGGTGAGGTGATGGTGATGAAGGAGTTGATTCGCTTTGATGACGAGACACAGAGAACGTTCCTGAAAGAGGTGAATAGATAGTTGCTGTTCTTCCACCATCTTCATTTCATTCAACAGAATCACTCATTGATTCTGTTGATCTGTTGATTGGAATCAGTGAGTCTTCAGCTCAGGTCATAATCGTCCTATGATTAAAAGAGAGAGCTTGGACCTAAAGTGTCCCACCAGGAATAAACGTGCAGATAAATGTTTTATCAGAAAGTTGTGTGTTCATCACTTTTTTTTTTTAGTAGAACCTCTTTTGGTCCTATCATTTCTATTTTTGTATATAACACGCAAGGTAACAGTAAGGATGATTCTTTTTAATCCAATGGTTTGTGCTGCACATCACATTCATGGAACCGCTCACCATCACAGTGTTTGAAACAAATGTAAATGAACACTTGGACTAACTCAGAGCTCCTTTTACATCTCTTAGAAAATAGTTTCTGCTTTAACGTCAAGGAATCTGCTGAGAGATTCCAGGAATTGAACAACCACAGTTTGAATTGTGGTTAAAAATAGAATCTCTTCTGTTTACATGTTAAGCAAAAGTGAGAAAAAAGTGCTTATTGTTCTGGTTCAAATAAATCAAAGCAAAAACACAAAATGTACCACTGAAGTGGTACAAAGTGAGTATTAAAGTACAACCTTCTCTCTCAGCGTTGATGAATGAGCATATGAAGTGCCTTTGAACACAAGCAGTGTGGCTCACTCGACTCACTGGAGTTTGTCGAGGATGAATTACATTTAACAGCGTTGAATTGCTCCGGAGTTGGCGTCTGTTTGATGTCGGCATCATGGAATCACTCACATCCAGTTAACAGGCTGCTAATAGAGAAGTTTGAAGTGCTGGGAAATTGTTTCCACGTGGTTGCATGTGTGTGTGCCATGTCAAGTATTGTAATTACATTTCAAGAGACTTAGTAAGTGGTGTGAGAAAGACAACAGAGCCTGTAAAACAACCTCACCAACAAAATCTAAATGTTTACTACGGCTGCTGGCTGTTTGTGTGACGGTGGTCCGGGTCTGCCAGCGCAGCTGAAGTTCACTGTTCAACAGCCTCTGACGGCCACAGCTCACCCTGTATCACCGTTATATGTTTCTTTTTGGTCAGTATTGATAATTGTTGAGAAGTTATTGGCTGTTTTTTGATAAAAATAAAAAGAACAAGGTTGAATTTAATTACTTTTCTTTCGTCGGGAATCTATTTCTTGCAGTTTACACACAACTGTTCTTTGTTATACGAGTTTCCTCGTAGGTCTGTTTAGGAAAACAAAGTTTTAACCTCTTTAAGCAGCGATTCCCAAAGTGTAGGTCACAGCCCCCTGCTGGGCCTTGAAGGTAATGCAACGAGGTCCTTTTCCATTTTGAAATTGTTTTTATTTTATTGTTATATTTTTATAGGAAATAAACAATACATTTGATCCAGACAGCTTAAGAATTAACTGTTTGCATGTTATTTCTTATATTGGTTACCATACAAATTGTATGCAGATGAATTATTAATGTGCACATTGTTGACAAAGTACTACTGTTTATGAAGTAACATAAGAGGAAAAGATTCTTCTTCTTAATGTTTGATTGTTGATCAGAGTTGTAAGGTGGGCTTGTGAGAGGTTTCCAGTTTGTGAAGACTCATCAGTTGGGGAACCCTTGGTTTGAAGGAGCAACTGCTTTATGTCACTTGGGAAAACTAAAGCATTTAGTGCTGCACAAACACTGATATTCCATCGGTATTCATGAAAGGAGTCGTCATGAAACCTCTGCTGTCTGATCACGTGTGAAAATAAATGTCGGATGTCATTCCATCAGGTGAAAGTCATGCGCTGCCTGGATCACCCGAATGTGCTGAAGTTCATTGGAGTTCTCTACAAAGACAAGCGACTCAACTTCATCGCGGAGTACATCAAGGGTGGCACTTTGAGGGAAATCATCAAGAAAATGGTGAGAGGATTGTGTGAGGGTTCAACCGATTCAGTGTCAGGTGCTAGGACCACATGATGAGGGTTTACCTCTGCTCACAGGACAGCAGTTATCCCTGGAACCAGCGCGTCAGCTTCGCCAAAGACATCGCTGCTGGGATGGTGAGTTCAATGACAGTAGTTACAAGACTCAGCAGCGGAATACTGTCTCCCTCTAGTGGTCCTGCATGAGAGCTACAAGCCTTCTTTGGTCTAGTTTTCCATCCTGTGGAAATAGGAGCATGAATTCCTTCAGGCTTAGACCATGGGTACTTCACTTGTGACTGGATTATTTCAGTTGCAGCTTGTTGTGATAAAACAAGTCACAATGGTTGTTCTAGGCTTGTAGACGAACAATAAACCTTCTATTTGCTCGTTTGTTTTGATTGTTTTGTCTGCCTGTCATCCAGTCATACCTGCATTCCATGAACATAATCCACCGAGACCTCAACTCTCACAACTGTCTCGTCCGAGAGGTAAGAACTCATACACATACACGGAGTGTTTTCTTAGAGGCTCGAACACTGAGCGTTTGTCAGTCGCTGAGGTCATTTCAAATAAAAAAAACAAAGAGGAGCTTTGTCATCTTGAGCTGCAAAGCACTTCTTATGATATAAACTCCCAGCTTAACCTCCTCAGACAAAGAGAGTGTTGTGATTTCATCATATTTGAGGCAAAGCTGTATGATGTAGAAACACAAAGACAAATTACAGGATTGGTACTGTGTCACTCTCTCAGTATGTACAGTGTGTTTACAGCAACTTTACTGTAACATGTTTGGGTTTTTTATCTGTAGAACAACACGGTGGTGGTCGCAGACTTCGGGCTGGCTCGGCTCATGGTTGATGACAAGCACGAGCAGAAGTTGCCACATGGTAAACTACCAGGACTGAAGAAGCCCGACCGCAGGAAGAGATACACCGTGGTGGGAAACCCCTACTGGATGGCTCCTGAAATGATTCACGGTAACAACTTGCATGACGAATCCGATGAGAAACGACTGAAAGGAAAGCTGCAGTATGAATCTGGAACGAGTTTCTGTCTGTGTCATCGTCAGGGAAGAGTTACGATGAGAGAGTAGACATCTTCTCCTTTGGCATCATGCTCTGCGAGGTGAGTTCCACTGTTTGCATCAGTACAGATCCAGTTTAGTTTGGGTTTGTAAAACACACTTTGGATTTACTTGAATAGTTGTTACTGTTATTGCAGTATTGCAGTATTAAAACAATCAAATCCGTCTTTTGTATGAAATCTCCCCACTCACACACACGCACACATTTAATTATTATTATTTATGTTTTTACCTGAAAGTAATTTAACAGCTATGATTTAGGCTTATTTGGCAAATTTGATCATCTTCAGCATCTTAGCGCTATACAAAACAATCTTCAGTCAATTTGTCTTGAGACAGTCTCAAATGTTGCAAATAGTGCAGTACTCTTACTACCTAAATATCAGCAGAATACATTTCTGTATTTACCATTCCAGCTTGTAGAAGGTGCTGTTGCAGGAAAAAGCTACATGATGTTTTAACAACAGAAGCATCCAAAGTATAAAAGTTTACAATGGTTGTAAACAAATGTTTTGTCAAACAGCATTTTGTCATCTTGTATTTAAATGTGCTTTTCCAACACGACTTCATGTCAAAAGTGTCGGTGAGCTCCACATATGGTAAGTCTAGTCCATATGTTGGATGAAATGCGTTACCTTTGCTAGCTGATGATCTAAAGTGTTGAAGGATTTGGGTGCGGCCAAACACCATCCACATAATTAGAGCTCAACATTTTAGTTCAAAGCCAAATGTGACTTTCCAGATGAACACCATTAGACAGAGAACGGTGCAGGGATTAGAGAGTGCAGAGGCAAAGCCGTCTTCATGTGGTTACTGACAGGCAGGCCAACGGTGCTGGTGGAATGCGAGGAACGAACAGCTTCCGTATGGAGGCTTTGCTGGGTTTCAACATATTGGTTCTGTTGCTGAAGGGCAGGATCTCTCACACTTGTTTGTCTTGCTCTCCTCAGATCATTGGCAGGGTCAACGCAGACCCAGACTACCTCCCCAGGGCAGTGGACTTTGGCCTGAACGTGTCTGGCTTCCTGGAGCACTACTGTCCCCCTGATTGCCCCCCTGCTTTTTTTCCCATCGCTGCTGTCTGCTGTGACCTTGATGCCGACAAACGGTCAGACATCTGAAAGCAACACACACAACAACACAACACAACAACAACACATCTAAAGTTGATGTGAATGTTTAATGTAAAGGGACAGTTCACCCAAAATCACACGTTGCATCTCTCTCTTCAAGTTTCAGGCAGCTCCACCCCGGTTTAGTGCCTCACATTCAATGGCACGAGACATTAAATGTCTAAACAGACTTATTATGTGTACATAATATATGTGAAAAAGCTTAGCAACCCTCCTTGACATCTCATTTGCTTTTATTACCTCTGCCAAGGAGGTTATTTTTTGCCGGCGTTTGTTTTTGAGTTATTTTGCTGACAGACAGTTACCAACGGATTTTATTGAAATTTTCAGGAAATGCTGATAATGGAACATATGATGAAATGTTGGTAGTGTTCTGGAACCATCTGGATCCAGGAATTTCTGGAAGGATTCTTTGTGAGAAAAGTCTGAACTAGTCAAAGATAAGCTCTATCTCCCAAGATAGCAAGTGGGTATAAAATCTGACCACAATAAATACAATAAAGTATTCAGTAGTTCTGGAGCTTTATCTAGAAGAAATCCACCATTAGTAAAATTATGAATTTTGTCGAAAATAACATAACAATAATCATAATATTGAACAAACAATGATATCTCTGTATTTCCTAATGATAAGGGTATGTTTTCTTGGTCAAGGAATCTATTAATGTAGATAAAATAAGGTTAGGTATTTTAATATAATAATATCTGGTGTAAATCAAACATTGGGTGAAAATCTGTTGGAATTATTGGTGGAAATTAGCTGCTTGTGTGTACTCTCTGAGTGGTTTTCTAGTTTAGTTTGGGGTCACCTGTCTTTTTTTCGTGTGTGTGTGAGAAGTGATTGACTGACTGACCTGAGTCTGAACATTGACTTTTCCTTTTTCCATCTGTAGCCCTGCTTTCTCAAAACTGGAAGAGTGGCTGGAGAACCTGAAGATGCATTTGGACATGGGGTTGCCCCTTGTGTCTGAAGTCGGCCAGCTGCACACGGCCTTCTGGGAGAGCAACAGCGGCTCGCGCTCTGAGAACGGCCTGCACGTCCACCCCGAGCAGCCCGAGTAAGGCTGAGCAGGACAGGAGTGGGACGTCCGAGTCGAGCCTACAAGTGTCAGCGGGGGGCGGGGCACCGCCCGCTGCCTGCATCGAGTGCTGGTGTGGTTGCCGTTTGCTTTTGGTGCTGTTACCGTGCAGGTGCGGCGGGCGCTAGCTGGCTCAGGCCAAACAAGTAGACTCAGGGGGAAAAGACGTACACCAAGTCAGATCATGAGACATCAACTTCGATAGCTTGATTCTGCTGCACACGAAGCTAACGTGGAGCGTGTCATATGCAATCAGACCCAACAGTCACATCATAACTCTCCAATCATGTCGATTTACTCCTCCAGGAGTCGTACTATTCTAGAACACTTACTGTGCTCACTGGAACGTGGATATTTCTGTGGATAAAGTAGTCCCAAATAACAAAGGCATAAATCAAGTCTTCAGCCTCCTAAGTTCAGAACCCTCTGACCTCCTTTAGTCTTCTACTACTACACGACCCGCTTGTGTCTCTGGCGCTGTCCCTCTCCCCCATTATTGCGTAGCACTGATTTCACTGTGAGGTACGTTGTCTTTCAGTTTAAAGAGCATTCACACACTAGTGTACATAGCTGACAACATTGTAAATGTTTTAAATACTGTAAATGTACAGACATATTTTATAGAAGTATGCAGCATTGCCATATTTTTATTGGCTGACCAATTGAAATTAAGGAAAGTTTGACTGCCGTTGATGGGACGCAGCTGTTTTTTTTTGGGGGTGGGGGGGGGTGTTCACCATTAAGGCAGAATGGAGGCTTTAAGCTTCTGAGATGAGCTTCACTTTGGTCCACTAAACATCTGTTACATGAGAAATGTTTCTCTGGGGTAAACTAAATCTTAATCCTGGATTATTTAAACCCATCAGTTTGTTGGAGGTTAATACTCCCTTCAACAAGTATTAACTGATAAATCATCGATCACTCTCGCTCCGTGCAGTGGCTCAGGTGTGGGAAAAGTGGCACCAGACGTCTGTCTGTCCTCTTTAGGATGGTTCACTGTTTGTTTACGTAGAAATGGTCTCTGTAAATATCACTGTATAAATATACATATATACGTATACGTGTCTGTCTTGACATCTCTGTGTGCATTGCATATAATTATGCGCTGACACTCCTCTTTTCCACTGTCAAATTTCTCTCTTGCACTTTCTAACATCAATCTCTTGTCTATAATCCTTTTTTTCTAATTTCCTGTTGTTGCCACAAGTGCATGATGTACTAGCTAGCTTTTCAACACAGCTATTGTCTGATTGTGATTTTAAAAATTCTACAAAAAATGAATGAAAGGCAAAAAAGTGAACACCGAAAGCCAGACTGATTAACAAATGAGAAAAACACAGCATCTGTTTTTTTATATATATATAACCACTGAAATCTTTTTGTACAGATGTGAGTACTTTAATTTGCACTATATTACCAAACGGCCGGTGTAAGCCATGTTTTATTGATTTCCTCTCTTGGGCTACTTGTGATAAGGAAATTCTGATGTCAGTTCAGGTTGATAATATGAATGCAAGACCCTGATAGAGCCTTTCAACTATAACAATGGGTTCTGGGAAGTTCATCCTCTTGATATCTAACTGGACAAATTTAGGATTTGTGAGATGTTTCGTTGTTCAGGTTGACGTTTGGGCCGAAGCCTGTTGGAGCAGTTAAAGTGATGTTTACTGTTTTTGTATTGAAGTAAAAAAAAAAAGATCTTAAACAAAAAAAAAGTCATGTCAAACGTGATATACAGTTTTGCGGTCCAGGAGGATGTGACGTCCCAGCTGTGCCTACAGACTGGTCCTCTGTAAATGATGGTCTGTGTTTCATGTGTGACGCCCACAGAGGCCACAGCGGCTGATGGTCGTTCTCAAAATACAGCACTTAAACTGGTCTGTCTCACCTCTAGTTGTACTTCTTTGGCTCAGGGCCATAACTTTGCGGGCGTTTAATTCACAATCCAGCTAATTCTGCAGCTTTTCAGGACAGTGTTTTCCAACAGAGACTCAAAGAGCATGTGACCTATGATATTATTGCCTGATCCACAAAGCGAGCCCCTCCTGGTTGATGTTTGTCTGTGGGCATTTACTGTACATGAGTGGCTTTGACACATTTCTGCCCGTCGGATGTGTCTGTGAGGATGTTGTGATGATCAATGAGAATGTTACCGCAGCACTTCTTTGCAAAGGATCGATACCTCTGATCAATGCTGTGCCTTTGTTGTAAGCTAGCCTTGCCAACGACTTGAAAACGTGAACTGATTTCCTTTTTTAATAAGTGCAAGCCTGATTCAAGTGGATTGAATATCATTGCTGATACTATTTGTATGAGATTTCATCTTGTTCTGTACCATATTTATATTTTCCAGGTCTTCATTGTCACTTTTAATATTATAGTTCCTGTTTTGTCTTATTTAATTTTTTTTTCCATTTCTTTCTTTTTTTTTTTTTTTTACACAAGCTGTGAAAACAATTCTGCACTTTAATCTATGAACATGAACATTTAGAAGCTGAGAAGACGACAATTTTGTTTTGGGGTTTTTTCCCTTTTTGTCACGGCTGAAAATAAAACTGTTGCTCCTTAAACAAACCAAATTTGTTGTCAGTGTGGGTTCATTGTCTTATATTTCATGCATTTGAGAAAAAGTTGTTCCCAAAGCCGCAGCATTCTCATACAACAAAGTGTGTTAGCCTTGAAATTTTGTGAACAATACCTCATTAAGATCATAGTAAGAGTTCAGCAGTTTAGTAATTTTGTGAATTTGAATTCACTAAAGGTATAAAAACTCAGCACCAGATGTCACTAACTCATTGTCTGTCTGAGGATCTGATATATAGAATTAAAATGTGGGAGTGACAGGAAAATGCATACAATAAAACACAAATACAAATGGTGCAAATCGTACTCTGTTTGTTCAAAGTATCATATGATTACAGTACTACATCCCAGCAACGATTGTGTTCTATCTGTGTTACCATACTGCTGCTGGAAGGGGAGCACTTTGAGCTTTTAACTTTTCACTGCGACCTGAATCATAATACTCATAAAACATATATTCCTGCAAATACTCGCAGGACTAAATCATACAACTTAAAAAATGACAACAAAAAAGTGCAGCAGCGAGTTACCACTTGTGTAAGATGTACCATGCCAACAATTAGCCCGCTAAGCACGCTCAACTCTCGCGTGTTTTTTTTCTTCGCAGGTGCACGTGACCTCCTTGCGATCACATCCACGTGCGATTGTTTTCATTCCGCCTGTGCTGCAGAGGCTGCTGCCGCGTGACGTCACCGCCCGGCAGGAGGCTGGCCCGTCAGTTCGTAAGGAGAGTGTGTGTTCACGGAGGCACTCACACACACTGGGGACGGGTTTGTCCGGTCAGACGCTACACGCAGACTGTCATTTCACCACAGACTGGGACGGCACACGAAGGAAATACCTGAGAAGAGAGAGAAAGTCGCGTCCCTGACTGAAACTTTGGGAGATGGAACATTCGTCCAGTAACAACCGCTTTCGTTCCGCGATGTTCAACCACGGTGAGTGCACTTCCACCGCTCTGGCGACGCGTGTGTCCTTTACGTCGCCTGGAATGACTGAAAACCCTTGAATTTGCCTGTTCCCCTCACGTGCATTCGCCGCATTGTGCTGTGCTCGCATCGGGCCCGTTGTTCGACTGACTGTCAGATGTCACAGTCGGGGACGGAAACGCTCCATCAGAAGGTACACTCCGTCCTACAGAGCGAAAATCCCTGAAAAATCTGCCACTTTGAGGAGCTGTAATTCCGCGGTTATGCAAGAGTGGTACCAAGACTCGCCACACGGAACTATTTGTGGAGCAGCAGATCGAGCTGGGCTGAACCGAGAGGCTCCGTGCTGAAGTGATGTGTTCAAAGACAGGCAGCAGGGAAACAGTGTGACCCGGAGCATTTAAAACAGGCGCTTCATTCACTGACCACCATTTTTCTACTTTCTGCAGTGTGTGTGTGTGTGTGTGTGTGTGTGTGTGTGTGTGTGTGTGTTTGGGGGATGTCTTTACTTGTCACCTAAATAGTCACTAAGCTGCATAGGAATGCTGAATTAGGACCATAAGCACAAAGTTTGGTACACAATTTCTCATTCAGTTTAAAAAAAAGTGTGTCCACACTTCAATGCACACAATGAAAAAGTGTGTCCAAACATATGATTGTGTGTGTGTGTGTATACTACTCTATAGTTTATGCTGACAAACAGCACTGATGAACTATTTAACATGTGTCCAGTGTCCTGGGAACTTGTATCATGTAGCTCATGTCGTATTGACACACTTGTGAATTAAACTGATTTCTAGGACTTGCGATCAAGATATACAGGGAGTTTTCTGTTTAATGTGCTGGTTAACCAAACACACTTATCCTTGGATTCTTTGGTCTTGTAAAAGCATTCGTAATCCCACATATCATCACTTTGCGGTTGCCTAACGATGTAGTTCAGATGCTTCCACATTCCCTCAAGCATATTTTGCCATTTCTTGTGTCTTATTAGCCAATCTACTTATATTATCCTATATTCAGATGTAATATATTGATGTGATATATTGCTCTGGCTTTCCTCCACACTTCTCAGTCAACATTCATTCTTTGTCAGGTGACCTCACAGAGTTTCTCAAGCTGCATAAAATGCTGATCACCTGCATCTTATGAAGACTGAAAACAGCATTATCTATCAGCGTGCTCGTGTCTCATGAGCTCCCCATGGAGGTCGAGACAGAAGTTTAATTTCAAGCGCATCAGTCACATGATATGGGACGCTGGAGGCTACGGTCACACGGAAGTGTCTGTCCGATTCAGTTTGTTGTACTGTAGAGGAGAGAGAGCTAAAGGTAGGATGAAGGCAAAGATGGCGAGGAGGAAGAGGAGGTAGATGAGAGTCCTCATGTGAAGAGTAGGTGTTACATTTACACTGTCTTCTACTGTGCTGCAGATAGGAATCTGTTGGATCTTGAAAATATACTAGTACAAAACCTTTCTAATTTGTCGATCCACTTCAACACATCAAATCATTTCATATTTTGTGAGAAATTAATATTTGATGTGTGAACAACCGGGGAAACGTAGCCATCCTCAGCGGTGAAAACAAGTTTCCTCCTTGGAGGCGTGTGTTTGAACTTGGTAAACATTTGCACTTTTTCAGAAGAACAAAAATCACCATGCTATTGATGTCATCATGCTATAGTTTAATCACCTACCTCTATTCCAGAGCTCTTTCCTGTATGTCTAGTACTTGTGTCTGTCCTTTGGCCGGACTTTCACCTTCATCCCCTTTGCTGAATCCATTTTTTTAATATAGCCACACTAGATGTTACATCTTGGTGATAAGTTCAAATATTAGTTTTTGCAGGTCTGTGTCTGGTGTTTGTAATGTGCTGGAACTGCCCCAGAAACGTAACCAATGTAAAAACTAATTCAAATGCAACATAAATGTGGTTAAGTCACGAAAAGTGGCCAGACGGGGAAATCTAAACCATTAAAGTTGTTGTTCTCCAACTTTAGCTGAGCTGTGCTGTGAGTCGTAAGCCTGCTTATTAAGAGCCCATTTAACAAAGTTAAAATCAATGGCATTCCTTTTTTTTGCCCAAAGACGGAAGCAGCCCCTCCCCTGGCAGAATGACTTAAATAAGAGTGTAGCTCAAAGAAGGCACCCAGTAGGGGTGTGCGTGGTGCGGATGGGTGGCACCGTCAGCAGTCCTAGCATTCCTCAGGGGAAGCCTGAGAGAGATGCTACTATCCTCGCTGCTGTCTGTGGCTTCGCTGACGGCATCGCTGGTGAAGGACCTCGGCATGTAGGTCAAGGGAATGACCACAAGAAAAATTAACAACTCAAGCAAGTAGCCATTATAGTACAGCTCAGGAATTTAATGTGGATCACATGGGCTGGAACCGGACAGTCGAAACTGGCAGACGTCGTTGGAGAAATCTGGATGTGGATCATGTGTTCGGTAGTTTTACTCAGAATCCATCTGGAGTGCTGCACATTCATTTGTTTTAAAGAGCAGCAGTGTGCAGCTCATACATTATATATTGTCCATATGCAGGGAAGCCTCTTTCCTCTCCTGAAGTGATTGTAAGTGACGGAAGCTAGAATGACATTTCATTGCCCTGACCTGCATCTCGTCACACGCTGCTCTGTGGGCTACAGGTACCGACCAGTCCTGAGTCCTAAAGTCGTTCAGTCAGTCTCTTGTCTCAGGACAGGCACCTCAGACCAGAGCGATTCATTTAGCTGAAACACTCAGTAAATGGGGAACGTACCGAATAATTTCCACATGCATACGTTCCTGGCTAAGTACTTGCAGACTAACGGATTCAAAAAGTGCTAAAACTTTGAGAGAAGTGCATTTCATGACTGTAAAGAGAGTCTATTTTTCCAAAATGTATTGGCCATGAATAATCACAATCTGCTTTTTGAATGCCAAACTCTCTCACCCACTGTGAATCGAAACAACCCACACAAGCTCCTATCAGTTATTAGGGAACCACTCAAACGTCAAAGACAAAGTATTATGTACTCGTCGAGTTGGGATACCTCAACATCGTCCCTTAACGAGTTAGCTGGAGCTAGCGTCGGCCCGCCTTGTCTCATAACACCACTTTTCACGTAAGCAAGTGAGAGTCGTGGGCCGTACCAGATCCTCCTAGAACCTGGTGCTCATCATCTGGTGGGGGTGAGTCATCATGGTGGAGGAGAGCTGGAGCTGCAGGCCACCCAATCTGTGGTAATACGCTGCCCCCGACTTCAGGGTGTGAAGTATGAAGCATTAACTTGTGCTTTTTAGTAAAGAAAAATGTGTGAACTAGAATCAAAAGGGCTAGAATTGTCATATTTCCTCTGTGTATGACCAGAATTTAATAAACACCTTTTACGTCTGTTCAGAGCAGATAACATTCAGGCACCATATCGATGATCTTTTTTTTCTGCTCTTCTCCTATGTTTTCAAACTCTACCGGATGTGGATGTTGGAACTACTTCTTGTCGGTCATCCGTCCTCCACTGAGCAGATGATGAGGTAAGAGGCCTTCCTTAATCCCGCTGCTCAGTCCGAAGCAGGTGATTGTAACCTGATTATCTGACCAGAATGAAGCCATCATGGTTTGTTGATGTCAGTGTGCTTCGCTGCAGATGGCAGCTGCCGATCAGGGGACTCGATTGTTTCTATTCAAACTGCTGCTGCTTGTTGCTGCTCATGTGTTTCTGAGTTTATAGAAAAGGTAAAAGAGGAGTCTGCACACTAGCACCACGAAATGTCACGTGTGGTCATATTCTCATTATATCTGTTTCAATTGTGCAGACTCTACTTTTTCCACACAGATGCGTGTTTGTGAGTCTTCTCTAGGTGGTGTGAGTCCTTTTGTTCTGAACTTGACAACACAAAGATCTACATTAGAAGAGGCGTGTTCTCTTGATGTTCTTGTTCCTCGTTTCACGTGACGACAGGTGACGGTTTGTGTCACGGAGCGTCAGGTTTGTTTGTGTACCTGTCGGTGTCTTAAAGCTCATTGTAGTCAGTGACGGCACTCATCAGTCGTCACCTCTCCAGAGCTTCGGATCAGCCTGTCACCTCCGTGTCAAAACTGGCCCCCTGCCTCTTTCTCACCCCCCCCCTCCTTCTCATGTCTATATCCCAAAGCCTGGCAGCTGTGTTTGGCCCGTGTGGGGATGAAAGGGGGGCGTGTTTGTTTTCAAGCCCAAGCAGTTCACAGGCGAGTGGAGTGGATCTGCATGGGTGTAGCAAACCAGAGTTCCTTCCTCAGCAACATTCCATGCCTATGTGACAAAGCTGCAACGTCTGCAGAAGGACATTCAGACAGGACGTCTGTCCTCGGCCCAGGAGCCGCTGCTGGCTCTCAGCGTGGTGATGGTGTTCACAGGCTGCTCTCATGTTTGAATATCTGGACCAAAGGTCTACACAGATTTAGCTCATGCACCTCCAACCTCATGTGTTTCTTATTAAACACACTACATCTCTGTTCTGTAGGCAATCATTCAGTCCAGCCTGACGTAACCTGGGGGCCCTTCCTCAGCGCCTACACCCCGTGGCTACAGACCACGCAGGACTCCGGGGTGTGGTGGATGAAGAGGGTGGCTTCTGTTTCCATTTGTTAGCCCAAAAATGCCACACAGCCTCTCAAACACCCCCCCCCACACACACACACTGTCAGGGCAGTGCCAGCGTTGGCCAGTGAAGCATCAAGGAGGGAACAGTTGTATCTGTACACAGATTCAAAGTGGCGCGTTCCACTGTGGCTTTTACTCAACTAGGCATATTAGCTTCCTCTGTGTTCAGTCGCTGCCGCGGCAGCCAAAGTGTAGGCGGGCTATATTTGAACTTTATTAGCACATCAGCTTGCAGACTTCTGCAGTACAGATACTGGTTTTTCCCCTTCTCCTTGTCTGGTTTTTCTCATCAGGCCGCGCCAGCCGTTGCATGTTCAGTGCATTCATTTGCAAACTGGAATGACAGAATGTGCAGAAACCCATCACCACACCATTTTTTTTAGAAGACGACATCAGTAGTAAATAAGCTCATGCCAAATAAAGAACGAGCGCGATGTCTTACGTTATCATGTCCTGCAGATGTCTGTTATCCACGGAGGACTGCTAACGTTGTACTTGTGCTGTACAGTACGTCTGTCGTGCGTTACATGATGTGTGTGTTCCTGTGTTCAACAGCAGGGACCCTTCTACTCTGTGACCCCTTTAGTCAGACAGGGTGGCGTATCCCTCAGCCATCACTCTGAATAACTCTTGTAAAGTGTGTGGGTTCACCGAGCACGGAGCGCAGGGGCACAGTTGTGATGCAGACAGTTGGGCTGGAGCGGCAGAGGTTTGGCCTGTGAGCTCAGCAGTGACAGGCGGCCCTCTGGGCTTTTTCAGTTTGATGCAAGGGCAAACAATCGGGTTAGGGAGCAGGCACGCAACACTTGAGTGAATGCGCTGCCGCCATAAGACAATGAAGGGACGATGAAAGATGAGTGTATTAATCCATAACAGACCCAGTGCTCCCTGGAGGATACACTGCACTGTAATTAAAATGTACAAGAGATAACATCTAGCACCAGTGCAATGGTGTAAATAATTTTGACATTCATGATGGTTCTAAAAGTGGCAACGCGCTAGAGTTGGCGTAGTATGAATAATAAAATGAATGGCTGATGGCTGAAGTCGATTTAGCTGCTTCAGTATTGTTCACTGTCACACGGCTTTAGTGCCACAGACATGAACTGTGCTGTTCTGACCAGAAATGCCTGCTGTGTAAAAAGATTTCTGGAAAGATCTGCGTACAAGTGGTGCACAGGTCAATCATCTAGGCCTGTGTAGATTAAAACTGTGCTGTTGCCAGATTCTTTCTACGACAAAGCTCATAGATGGGTTTGATGCTCGAACCCATCATTTTATACCCTAAAGTGTGTTGAATTGCCCTATTTGGTCCTTTTTGTGACATTCCAACTTCCTAAGCACACCTCGTCCTTCCTGTCCCCGCTGGGCCTGCTCACCAGACCCTTGGGAAATTGGCTCGTGCCTGCATCTCTGCAGATGTCCCACGTCAGCCCCCGCTCCAGCCCCAGCACTCTGAAGAAGCTTTGGTCAGACGATGACCTTAGGCATTCCTCTGCAGCCTCACAGAAGTGGCCCCTGCTAAGCCCCCCAGCCCCTATAAATAATCTCAGTCCAGTTCCCATGGCCTCCAATAACGTCCCAGTGCTCCGCTGACAAAGCACCAACTGCTACAGCTTCACCAGAGACACACGTAGCCTTTGATGACCGTCGATTCACATTGTCGGGAGGGGGAGGCAGGTGAGCAGCTCATGACAGCAGCCGCCACCGTAAGAAATCATACTGTAGGGGAGCTAGCTGTTCTTTCTAAAAGATGATGATTCTTCTCCAGTGGGTTCTTCTTTGAGAGACTTGAAATTGTCCATCTAAGGGCCGTACGTCTTTAACATTTTTTTTCCACCCTGCCGACATCGGTGACGTAGAAGTGAGGCTGACGTCATGGCCTCAGTCACACGTGGGGTTGTTTTTTCTTCCATACTCAGAATATTTGTTCACATTACACATGTAGTGTCCATTCCAACCTCTAACCCCAGAGAAATAACTTCCAAATCTCTGTAGTGTTTCAATCTGTGACTCTGCATGCCTACTGGGAGTTTTTTCAGCTATTTTAAACCACCGGCAGTAAATTAATGGTTGTGCCAAGGTTTTCTTTTTTAAACCAGCTGGTGCAGGTTTCTGTTGTTTTCCATCATTAATCAATCGTGTTCTTACAGTTTGAGAAAGAGACTCATTTGCTGGATTTGTGTGAACCCTCAGAATGCCTCGACCGTCCGTCAAACAGACCATGTGTGTCAGGACGGCCGGGCCCACAGCCAGGACGCCTTGATTTAATCTTTATGCTTCTGGGAGCAGAATCGTTGTGTTTACTGGAACACAGACGCTGCTGCTAAGACACATTTACACATCAAGCAGATTAAGTCACTAGTGATCAAGGAACATCCACATACTAATGGTTTGGTGTCAGAGTGCCTGACCCCCGTTTATATTATTACTTTAGTTTAATGACAGTTCACTGGGTTCCAGTGTGATATGTTTGCATACTTGATATTGAGCATCCAGAACTGTCATTTATATCCAGACAGCGTAATTATTGAGTTGTTTTGTTATTTTTCTTTCTTGCTTGGGTTTCAGGAGTTTGCATGCGACCAGGCGAGCGTGTCTTCTTGTGCTAACCAAACAAAATTAAATGGCAGTTTTGTGAGTCCAGAAGCAGCATGGTCCTCAGCTGCAGCTCCTTTCACTCCCCTGAAGAAAACACATCCAGATGCTCCCACCGTGCTGCAGGACAGTGAGAGGAAATACCGGGCAAGCCAGGAGGAAGAGCAGGAGAGATGGCAGAGATCCTCACGAGGACATGTCATGTAGCAAAGGATGCTAAAGGCCCCTGGGGGAAATCCCATCTCCTAGTTTTCCGTCCTTTGCCAACAACAGAAGGCAAAATGACCTCTTATCGCAAAGATCTGGGCAGCAAGTATAAAAAGTAATGGATACAGGGTAATTTGATGTAATTTGCTGCGATGGGAAAAGGAAAGATGATGAAGAGAAGAGCTTGAAGATTAGCAGAAGCATCTGTGCTCAAATGTGAGGAATGTGTGCAGAAGAATCCAATTTGACAGCCCTTTTAAAAAGAGATCTGATAGAAAAAAAAAGGATTGTAGGTCGTAGACGTGCAGTCACGGAAAGCTTCCACCACCACATCCATCTCAACAAAACCACTGCATGTAACAGACAGATGATATACACTATCACACAGGAGCAAGAAACAGGAGCCTGTAGGTACAGTCGTAGTATCCACTGTATCCACTGACCTTTAGGCGGGTATAGGACCATGATCAGCTGATGAAACGGTGAAGGTAAGCAGAATGTTTGTAAAACAACAACAACAAATAAATAAAAAACGAGGCAGATTGTGTCTTCTATGGTGACAAACAGTGAAAAAGTTATCAGTTATCAGTGGGATATAGTCCTTCCGTTGTCTCATTCCAGCTGTCCTGACCTGATGCCCTTTTCTAGATAAACACACACACACGTCACCCGGTGTGAGAAGACAGTGGCAGACATGAACGTTATGGACCTGTGTGAATTTTCTTTCCTCTGTGTATCACATCAGACACGAGTGTGTGTCATTTCTTCCACATCACTGGCCTTTTGTTTCCAGAGCAGTAAACATTTACTACGATATCTTGAAGGTCTGAAGAGTTCAGTGATATTTAGTGTTTGAGCTGCCGGTGACTCATCAGATGAAGTGATATTCACCCGCTAATGAGCATAATGCTAAGATTTGTGGCCCAATACTATCCTACAGTAATGTCAATCTTTTGGATGTGTTGGTATGTGTTGGTATTATGTAATTGCTTGATTGAACAAAATGCAGCTTCCTCATTCATTCACTTCATGTTGGCTGTGGTCATGTTGTTAATAGTAGTACTTTGTTGTAAGCCATGAGCTTGTCAGGTAGTATTGTTTTTTGGTTTGTTTTTTTTTAAAGAAACGTCTGTGAGAATTTGGAATTTACAAACACATGCGTCTCATCGAGGGATGAAAGGAAAGACCTGTGGCCCCCCGCCTGTCTCCATCCCCTGAGCGCACCCCTACTTCTGCCTGCACCTCCCCCCTCTTTCATGTGTTACCTCCCTTTCAAATCCACTTTTCTTCTCAAGATCTTCCGTTATATGGAAGGAGCTCATAGATTTTCCTACAGTAATCTGTCTGACTTACTGTGGCACGCTGACCTCACTCTTATCCACCAGCTCAAACCACAGAAGGACCCCCCCCCCCCCCTCCCCCCACCGCCTTAAGGAACCATGGTGGGCCAGAAGCGATACAGACGGACACAGATGTTTGGATGTGTCACGCTGTGGCCACTCAGATTCATATTAATAATCAGCTGGTTACCTTCATTTGTGCTGAGTCTGCGAATCATGTTGAACGCTGACCTGAGCCCTTTTTAAAGGAGGATGATAGTCAGGCTGTAGTCAGAGGAAGATCCGGTATCACCAAGAGAAAAGAGGCAATGAGGTGAAACACAAACAGTCCTATTTTAAGGAAGAAACATGAAGCTGTTTTGTTATTTGAGTTGGAGGAGATGCTGCTCCAGATGTTTCCACGATGTTTTTCCATTTTCAGTTTTGTGGTCTTCAGACCTCACCACCTCAGATGACGTCACTCCAAGTGTTTTTTTTCTCTTGTTTGACTGTGTAAAATCTGTGCTTATCCCCTTTTTGGCATTGGTTCATTGGCCTCCAGTTAAATGGAGACCACTTCCAATATGATGAAAAAGTCACTTGTACGTCCCTGATACATACGCTTCAATTTCCTAATTTAAGGCTGCTGACAATAAATGTGCTGGGGATTAAACCAAAATTGTAGTGTTTCAAACCCTCTGACTTGCAGGAAACCACAGACTCATTTACTTTTGCTCTGTGTGAGGTACTCTTAATTAGAGGTGTCGATCTGATCGTGTGTGTGTGTGTGTGTGTTTGTACATGATCTTTAAAGGTGAAGAGGACATGGGGCACGGATGCCCATTACTGACTGCTTTACGAAGCTGCCTCTAGTATTAAAGCACCATAAGCAGCTAATGACTTCCTTATTTTTATGGTTTGAAAAAAGCTCTTCCGGTCTCTTTGGGTCAGAGGAGGAAGACAAGAAAAACATCTGGTACGCTCAGCAGGTTGCGACGGGCAACTCTTTATTGGGTCATCTACTCTGGCAGGGCTTATTCAGACCTTATGAGAAGTTCATTTTTATGTGTCTGAAACAGCCTGAACAGCAGGTGGACTGATGGTTTGTCTCAACAAGGGAATGACTCACACTTGTCTATTTGTTCAGCTCCCTGAATGTTTTATTCCCTTCAGTGTTACAATGATGCTTTCTTTAGAGTGTGAGCGTAAGATACTAGTAAGTGTGTGTACACCTGCATTTAATCCTGACCGAGATTGACCTTTCTCCACATGTAAGCTACTGTCACATCTGCGTCCTATTAGAGAACCATTCAATTAGCACAGGCTGCTAGAGAGAAGCTGTTATCACTCGTTTTTGTCCACAGGCGAACCTTTGACACTCGGAATCATGTTTTAATATACAGCATGTGTGTGCTTCTGTCCCAGCCCTGAGAGGCTGTTATCAAATCCACCTATTCTTTCGCAGCGCTTCAGATTTCACCTTCATCTGTGCTCAGTCACTATCACTCACTCACTTAGGAACTATGAGCTCTGGTTAACACACACACACACACACACACACGTACTGAAGCTTCCATTTGAAGCTGCTTCTACAATATCAGACTAATTCTTTTAATCAGAACGTTTCTAATCATGATGTACATGACTGATGACTAGATTTCAACACCTATGTGAATTGTATGTCAGGAGATGCAGCAGTAGCCCCCGTAGCTCATTGTTTGTCCAGGTGGACTCCAGCACTGTGTAACTAACTCCTCGGTACTCTCTGGAAGGTTTGAGATGCTCCACAGGGTGCTACCACGTAGTAACATTTGATTTTTTGCTGTAGCAGATGCTCACTCTCCCTTTGTTGTTTTCCCTTGCTGCCACGGTTAAAGTCCAGTCGTCATGTTTCAGGAATGCCCAGAAAGGTTTGAACGCCTCCTTTGGGTCTCCACCACAGAGCCGCCTGACGAGCAACAAATAAACACCCTCCGTGTCCTTGGCCTTCTCCTCCACCTGTTAGCCGTTGCCACGGAGGATCGCTAGACGCTTTCTGGTGCCGTCTCTCAGTGGCAGTTTGAGAGGAATGTTGCATAATTTGAGGAGAGCAGTGTTTTTCACTGGTCATGCGTTGCGTGAAATACAAAACCACATATTTACAAATGCTTTTTGTTGCACAAAAGAAACCAGCAAAGGGCGTCATGTGTTTTTTTTTCGTTTTTTTTTTGTACAGCCATGATTTCAGTCCACAACAGCTGCGACTGGAGGCAGAATGTTTTCTCGTCTTTCATCCATCTCAGAAAAGCCTCCAGGGAGCTGGCACGTGAACAGTCACGTGTTTGGTGGTTGAAGGTCAAGGTCATTGTGACCTAGGAAAACCTGTATTCACATTGACCGATGACTTTGTACAGCTCGAAGGTCCCTGAGACGTCTGTACAACATTCAGGTGGTAGTTGCAGTTGGCGTCTTCATATTTTAGTTGTGCTGTAAACAGCGTGTTTTTGTCTTTTTTTTTCCCGTTGAAGACAATAGAGTAGAAAGTTAGAGGGCGGAACAGAAAGATGTAGATGTAGACTAAGTTTATCTCAGCAGTCGCTTTGGTCCTTTCTGACATTGTTTTTCTTTGGTAAAACTACAGTGTGAGCTGGAAAGGGAAAAAAAGAGGTTTGCATGGCATAATATTACAAGACAATGGACCCAACCTGGGAGAAGAGAGCAAAACACAAGCAGGATGTCCTCCGGCACAAAGAAACTTCCAGTAGGAATTTATCTCACCATAAACGATGAACACCAACTCAGGCTTTGGTCGTTGTTTGTGTTGTCGCTGCCGTGTATCCGTCCTCCCCCAGATAGCGTCTGTGGAGCGGCGTTCATAACGGTGAACGAGCCGTCTCAGTAATGCATCACTGCATTGCTGCCCAGTTTTCCTGGGAGTCGTGCCAGAACGGCTGCTCGTCTTTCCGTGCAGCTCCAGGAAAGACGGCCTGTCTACGTTCTAATGAGATCATTCTGCTTCGGAGTAAATGTTTTGTCTCGCTGCAGATAGAGATATTAAGATGGCCGGGGAGTGACTACGTTGTTGTTTTTGTTCAGTAGGAATTCACATTTTACAGACGTGAGGAGACGTGAGCAGCAGAAGAGTCTTGCTTTTCTTTCCAATCAACCGCCTTGTATGTTTGGAGCCAAACGAAAGCAGGACCCGGCAGGCGAGCTCAGGCTGCTGTGTTAGGATTCTTCCGCTTGCTGGTGTCTGGGCTATTAATAGAACCCAGCCTGAGAATTGTGACTAAGGCCAGCAATCAGGTTCCTGCTCCCAACGAAGAAGGGAACAAGTAGGACAAGTCCCGCCCTGAAACATGTGTAACTTCCAGTCATGAAGGATGTCGGTGCGATTGCTGCAGATTTTACTGACTACATCCAATCACTACTCGACAAAAAGCCCTTTACGTCACATGTGTCACCAGTCGGGTCGTGTCTCTACGCTGCAGGTTCGCTCCACTAACTCGTGTGTGAACATAATGGACGAAGATGAGTCAGGGAGGTGTGTGTGCCTCTGACACAGTGGGAGGCTCCTCCTCTGAACACTGAATCGTAAATAGGATTATTAATAGAATCTGCTGCTTCACAAGTCAGCCTCATCTCCTCTGTGAAATGTCTCTGCTAGTTAATGGAAGCTCAACATGTGTGAAACTTTCTTTTTTACTTCAGATGGTTTTGCAGAGTTCAGGCGTGTGTGTTTCTAAGGATCTCGTTTTATGTCCAAATGTCTTCAGTTGAATAATCCAAAGTAAGTGTTAATTAGCTCTTTGACATGTTTCATGTCCACTTTCATTCGGTCGTGTACAGTTCTAGTACACTTCTGAAGTATCATTGAGACAGTGCCCCCAGTGTAAAAGCTGTAGGTATGTTTCTCAGTTGTTTCCAGATGTTTCCAAGTCTAATCAGCCCAGACAACTTTACGTTGGTCTAGACAGCGGCAGTGACAGATGATGTCCGCCCAAATGTGGCGCCTCAATCCGATATTGTAACTGCAGCTAAACGAATCTGTAAACCTCTGTCCTCCGCTCTGCATTCAACTGAACTAATGATAATCCAGCCTGGGTGCGATGCTTCCTTCTTCAATGGAACTAAAATGTCTAACCTGAACCGATGGATGGATCATTAGTCTTCTCAGTCCACAGAAGACCTCACATTTGTTCCCTCATGTAATGAACTGCTAACTGTCCTGATAAATGAGCTTAGAGATATTAATCGGCTCTGTGCCTTTAGAAAATGTGTCTGATAAAACCACAGTAGTGGACACAAACCGGGGGCTTTATTCATTTGTCCTCCGTGCTGCTGTGGTTTCTCCACATGAGAGATGTGGCTGACTGGATTATTGTTATTAGTGCGGCACAGCTGCTGGCGAGACGTTGGCAGCTCCGTCAGCAATCTGTCCACGTGCACCGATGAATAAACACCCACAGACGAGGGACTGAACATCACACACATCTGGAGCTTCACTCAGTGACGTTCCAGTCTGTTTATCCATTGAGCCGTAGATGACAAACTACCCAGAGTCTGCACTCTGAGTCTGCACAGAGCTGCTGTGTTGAACACTGAACAGTGAGGTCATCTGTTTCTGGTTTATGGACATTAAACTAGTGTCACTAGGCCTCTGAAGGGATAATGGAAAGCCTTTATTTTATGTACAGTCACAGTACTTGGAGTCAAATTAATCAGAGTTGGATTATTATGATTATTAAGAATAGACACACAAAAAGACACATCCCCTGGAGAAGTTTTTTTGACATATTTCAGAAGATTTGGTTTATAATAATAAAAACACACTTGTTCAACTTGCAGATTTTTCTACTTTTAAGTGAAAATTAGTTTGAAAAAGGTGGTGGTGTGTCCTGTTGTAAAGAGATTTTATGCCTTGACATTTTTACAGCAAATAAGACAAATATTCTAAGTAAGAGTTGTTCCAGTGTACTGCGTTTTACAGGCCATCTGCTCATTTCCTTCCTGTCTGGCCTGATGAAGATAATGTTGAAAGGAAATAAAACAAGCATGTTCTCAGCAGATATTTAATTTCTCTGAGTTTAGCTCCGCCTTAGCCTCTGTAGCGCTTTAATTCTGTCCTCCTCTTTCTTTCTCTCTGTCATCATTGTTAATCCCTCCAAACTTGCCCTTCGCCCACCTCCCTCTCTCCACATCACTGTCATGTGGGTTTATTTCCAATCCAGAAAGTCTCCAGGCCGTGAATTCAGCTCAGCTCACAGAGGAGAGTGTTTGTGACTGCAGCTTGGTTTCCAAAGCTTCTCACTGTCCCACCGGCCATTCAGGATTGTCCCTCATCCACGTTAAACTCACTCCTCCTCCCCGAGTCCTGGCCACTATATAAAAGCATCCAATAATCGAATGAAATGAGAGATAAGTGACAGATTTAAAACCCCACCCTGTAATAATACGTAGAAGTACATGTGCAGGGCAGATGTAGAATTCAACCTGTCAGACGTCAGTCATTTATCCATCCTGACCTGTCCTGGCTGAACACACACAGAACAACAATTTAAAAACACTCCTGTGGGGAACTAAAATGTCAGCATCCAATAATAAGTTGGCCTTTAAGCAAACACTTCAACTTGGATGTTACACTTGACGCTTAAATCATCAATGCGATATGTTTCTATGCTAGAAATAAACACTCAAACATGATGCTGTGCCACTGCAGGATGGCAGGTGTCCTGACACCTCCTTTATGTAAGGTGTTAGTGACTCACTCTTGCACAAATACAAATGCATACTTCTTTTGCTTTTCTCATTCATAGAAACAAGTTAAAAAAATGCACAAGGTGACAGTGTTCTTCTTTCTTCACCCTTTTACCTACAAGCCAAACAAGTTTGGACTTAAACGACTCTGACACTGCACCGCCAAGGGCCCTCACACCTGCTCCTGTGGGTTTGTGTGAAAGGAGGAACGGGTCTAAACAAATATCCACAGGTGACAGGTGACAGCGATCGGCACTGCGTCGAACCCATTTTCACTCTGTCATCTATATGAATGACTCATTCACCCATTCACACCCTGAATCACATACAAGTCGATCTGCAATTGTCTAATCCCAAAAATGGGTTTGGATAAAGATCAGTGTGTGTCACCGTAACATACTTGAGAAAATTCAATTCATAGCTTCGTTCAGCGTAGATGAAAAGCACTGAAACACTGCAGCTGTTTTTCGCAGCAGTACGAGCAGTCCGGCCCTGCAGTGTGTGTCTGTGTGCAGCATTACATTATTAATGTCTGGCTGTGAGACTGGACAGCTCTGCAGGAGGTGGAAGCACAAATGTTTTGTCTGCACAAGCCTGGACACACAGTGTCTGTGCAGAGACTCATTGTGATGAGAACTGAGATGAGCTCAGACACACATCTCTGGTGTGAGGGGGCTGACGGGTCATGGTGGTCTCTGACCTGTTCCTTTCTCTCTCCTCGTCTTGTGATCGAGAGGTGGATGGTGTCACATGTTTGTCTGCCTGGTTGGTTGGTGTTAGACTGATCTGGTGGGCAGATGTTCCGATAGTTACCATTCCAGCTGTGCTGTACATAAGGCAGCTGTGCAGCAGAGAGCTGAGTCTAGAGGAGGTAGCAGAGCCTACCGTGTGTGTGTGTGTGTGTTTGGGCTCCAAGATTATAAAAGCAGATTACAAGCAGGAGTGGTGGAACAGATGGAAAGGGAAGGAGGAAGGGGACAATTATGTGTAGTTGACGTTGGAGGGCAGGCATCGACGCCATCTGTACCGTACATATATTTATTATCACAAACCACTGACTGAAGGTTTTATTTCACTCTTACTCTTATTCCAGTGTATATGCTGATCATTTAAGTATACTAGTGTCTTGTGTCTGAGTCATTGCTGTTGATCTCGGGGCACATGTGACGACGACAGTAGTGGAGTCCGTGCAGTAGGTTTTTGTCACCGATAAGAAGAGAACGGAGACGGAGCAGGACCCAGTCGCTGATGGACTGACTGTCTGTGGATGGATTTACACAATGAGCGTGAGTCCTGAGGGATCTTCGGCGGTTCAGAATGACAGAGATCAATGTCTGGAAGCTCTCCTGTTTATTTTGCCCCCAGCTTCTTGAGCCTGAGCACAGGGGGACTCCTGGTGTTGCGTCTGGAGTGTCAGTCAGCAGATCGTAGGCTCGTTTAGGAGGCTGTCGCTTGTCAATCAGCGACGTCGGTCGAAGGATAAACAGTCTGTGCATAAGCTGGACGAGATAAACACTTGGGTTGAACCCAGATGACTCGAAAATAAAATTATATTGATCTTCAAGTGCATAGCACCCTCGGCCAATCAGTTCATCTCAGTGATCAATGATTTGACTGTGCAGGTTCTTTGCCAATAAATGTGTGTGATTCTTTGAAAGGTTTCTCCTGATTGATGTAGTCATATGTTATGGAACATGGAGCCCAACAGAACCGTATAACCAAATATTTACAGTCAAAATACGTCCGCAAATCGCCCTTCATTTATTATGTCCGTATGTTCCAGCTATGCTAGTGACATTGTGTGAACAGAAATGCCCTCAGCTGACCTGTGGTGTGAGAAAAACACTGCACGGAGAATGTGAAAGTATGTGGGCGTCTCAAGTCAGCAGACAGTTTGGAATTTGTCCGCACAGAGGAAATCATTAATCTGAGAAAACATTTAAATGAGTTGACTTTTTCTTTTACACCCAGTCACAGTATGAAAATCATCCTCTTCCATCAGTGATACAGAACAAATATTTGGCTCCTTAATTTTCTAGCTCACGCATCTCTCAGTGGGCGTCGTTGGGCGTGTGTTCAGGTTTTCCCACATATCCAGTTGTACTTTCTCTGCAAACATGCACGTGCCGCTCTGAGAGCTAGGAAAGTCACATGACAGCAAACATTTCTGCAGAGGTGCACGTCGGGCCACGCTGTACCTGACGGCCTAGGCTGAATTCAGTTTATTGTCACAGAGCTCTGAGAGCTGTGTGAGATAGAACACGACTGGTAAAATGCAAAACTAAATGAACAGAATCCATCGCCGTTTCACCTTTGGGACAAACGTCAGTCATGTAATAAACATTGTGGTTTCCTTATTTACTTTTATAATTCTTTACTTGATTGCAGACTCGGTCCACGACAAACAACACAGTAAAAGATGGTACCAAGTAGTAAAACTTAGTAATTATTAGGGGTTTAAATCTAGACGCTATCTAAGAATAATCAAACTGCCTTACGTTTCCAGTCAAGTGACACCTTTGGCAGGACAGGAAGCCTCGTCCACACACTGATGTGAGTCCTCTTATTCAATCAGTGCTGGTGCTGAGCACATCTCCGTCTCGGCCTCTTCCTGTGATAAGGCCGACCAGGAGCCAAAGCTCACACAAGGTGGTTTTGTGTTTGGGTAATGTGGGAGAGCAACATGCTGGAATTCAGTGAGGCCGACGTGAGGCCGACGTGAGGCCACCCAACAACCCACTGACTTCCTTCCACCAGTGCACATGGAGTTCACCATCCAGCGCTCTTGTTTTGTCTGCTGGTGCCGTTTGTCTCTCAGGTGTTTCTCCACTCACCCCGGTCTGAATAAATGTTTGTGCCGTTCCCACCTGATTCAGCTGTAGTTTGTGTGGCGATAATAATTATTGTCATTTTCAACATGAAAAGCTTTAATGCCTGAGTTTCAGCCAAGTGTTGCAGGAAAAAAAGACTCATTTCTGACTTCAAATGGCTCCTGAAGTGTACTTTTAGCATCTTGTGTGTGGAAACGTGTAGTTTACGACTCTGATAAGCTCCTAATGGTCTGGACATTGTAAACCACATGTTCTGTATTTAACCAGGTGACATTATATTCATGCCTCTGCTAATGATGCCGTTCAGACTTCACAAGTTGTGCAGAACAATGCAAACACATGGACGTGGAGAACGCAGCTCATTGCTTTGGTTTTCTGCCTCTTGGGCCTTTGATTCCTCCAGATAGTATGTAGCTGAACTGAGACAGATTGTATGCAGACTGGAGATCACAGGTGATCGTACACACAACAGCGCATGCATATGCTTTCCTGTGAACAAGAGTCAGCTGCATACCTTCAACACTCATTAGTGCCTGTAAAATGCAGCATGGAAAGTGTCTCCTTCCTTCCTTTTAGCCGTCCTCTTTGCTCTACAACCGTGCGAGCCATTGTTGTACCTTGACACTTTTTTGAAGTGCGGGGGGAAAAAACAAAGTAAAAAAATGCTTTAGCTCCTTTCCAACAGGAATTTCTCAATGTCAGATAAAGAGTCTTAATTGAATAGAGGAGGAAGTGAAGGAAGTGTACGTTTAGGAGATTCAGCTTCTCCCTGCTGCTGTGAAACAATATTTATGTTCCCGCAGACTTGGACCTCGCCAGCGCCCACTGGTTGACTGGATGCACATCCCATCCAGATTCTAAGAATATACATAATTTAAAGTTTCTGCATAGTTCCCGCTAACAGCCCAGGAGAATTTACATGCACCAAACAGCAGTGGTGAAGTCACAGGAATGTTGATGCCTTTGTGCCCTCCAATAATCATCAGGGTTATGTAATGACGCTGTGTGTTGGACAGCGGACAGAAGGCCTGTGAGCTAACACAAGGTGTCACAGTGAAATCCTCGTGTGTCGCTGCAGCGTCAGTTGGTTTTTGACTTGATTCTTGATCACCTTTTTGTCCACGTTTGTCTGTTGTCTTTTCAATGAATCAGATGTTCAGTAAATGCTGCTCATGGACCAGGACCAGATGATTAGATGTTGGTAGTGTTCTGGAACCATCTGGAGCAGCAGTGGACTGTCTCTGTGGCCCAGTGGTTAGTGAGTCTGGAGGATTTTACTATTGAAATAAAAAAGAAAATGAAGAGCAAAAAGACAAAATAGAGCTCAGAGTTGCTAATGATTTTTTAAATAACGGTTTGACTGTAACCACGCTATTTGACATCCACGCTATTTCAGACGCTGAAGGCATGTTGAATGTACGACCATAATATTGGGTGGAAATCATAATATGGGAGGAAATGAGCTGCTTGGTGGAGGTCTGAGCTCTCTGAGTGCTGGTTGTGGATGAGACTGCTTGATGTGTCTCCCACACGTCGCTACGCCCGACGTCAAGAGCTGCAGGTGACGCCCGTCTCGTCCCTCAATGAAAGTCTGCACGAACACACACTCACTCACCGTGAGTGCACTCGGCCCCTCACCTTTGCTGTTGTTGGTTTGTTTTAACACTGAACATTGTGACCCAGGAACTGGTTCCAGCGCTGCTGACCCTGAGACCGAACCTTGTGTGTGTTCCAGTGTGTGTCTGAAGCCGTCATTCCTGTGGTCCTGTCCACCCCTTGATAATCGCCCTCACGATGGGGCCGGCCAGAGAGGATTAAAACACATCTGGAGTGGTTTCCTCCCATATTATGGTCTTTCCTCCAAGGAAATCCATCTGTCTGTTTTATCTGTCCTCAGTCATTACATTAGTCAACACAGACTTGTGGAGACACTGGACCAGTGCGGCGTGTCGTCCTGGGTCGTCTGCTGACCTGTTACCATTTGTGTTCGGATGCTCCTACGTGCTACTTCTTCTGTGAGGTATTGCTGCTGGCCCACTTAGAGCTATTAAGATTGGGATCAAGTTATATTTAGTTCTTCCTCCCATAGGCAAAAAGTAAATTCTCAGATGAATTCTGCTGCCGTTTGTTTCCCTGCTCTCTCCAACTCTCTCCCATGGTAAACTGAATTACTAAAGATTAGATCCCAGCATAGACCCAGACTAAATCACTGTCTCTGCCAGAGCATAGCCGGTGTCGGGGTGGGGGAGGTGGTAATAATAGTAGTAATATTAATAATTGTTATAATATATTGGATGTATAATGCTCTTTTCACCAGGAGCTCTCAAAGTGCTCAATAAAATTCAGTGTATACATTTCTTAAAACAATGTTCCCTCTAAATGACTTTTAAAGCAACGACTTTGTTAAAAAGTAGATTTTTTAAAACAGTCAGTGGGTGGTAGCTGCCGGTCCTGTCGCAGTGTGTTGAGTGCTCCGACAAAACACTGGACTAAAAAGATTGTTTGTAGCATGTCGGCCACAAGTCATGTCTCCCTCCCTCCGTGGACACACACAGATTCTTCTTGTGCCGCTCCGTCCCTGTGCGGCCAGCTGGGGGGGGGGGGGGGGGGTCTGCAGTCGACTGTAGCCATTGTATGAGGAGGATCTGTTCCCATCTCACCGCCTTGGTGCAAAAGGCCTCACAGAATGAGGGCACGAGAGGCTTCGGGACAGATGTTGTCGTGCCCCCTGCAGATCATCTCCTCTTCTGAAGTCACATGAGCTGCCGCCCGCCTCAGCTACTGCTCATCTGCATATTAGCCCAAAGTCTGGAGCAGGGTGGAGCGGCGCTGGCAGACGAAGACGCACCTGTTTCACCGTCCTTTCTTTCTCGTGGACATGTGATGCTACGTGGTTCATAAGGCCGTCGGTGTTCCGGGGTCGCGGGGGGTGACATGACAGCAAACAAGTGACTGTCTGAGGCGCTTTAGCCGCTGCTTTCTGTCACCTTTGTGGTTCTGACGCAACATCATGGCAGCAAATTGCGAAGCAAAGAGTGATTCAGAGGTATGTGCCGGTCGCTTTCCCTCTCACTGACCCTGCAATTAGCTGTGTGTGTGTTTTTCCTTTGCAGCCACAGGTTATTCCTGCACTTCTCCAATCTGCAGCCACACACGTTGGACTGTTCACATGTGGCCTGGTTTGATTTTCCGCTGAGTTGCCAAGAGGAATACGTGTTTACGATGACTTTCCTTTGCTGTTGCATGTATTAATCACATGGAGAGTGATTGAACAGACACACACTTGTCCTAGCTTTGGATTTATCTAGCAAAGCAGAGAACGCGACGCGAGCGCTGTTTTCTTTTGCTCTGAATCAGTGCAGTTTTGGTCACATGGAAATTTGCATGAACTCTATAGCTGTGGGAGTGTGTGCTGAGAGGGGACTATTTCGGTCTCAGTCCTGAGCCAGCTTCACACAGAGCCTCGCTATTACAATCTAAACAACTGCAGTATTCACACAGAGCGCGCATGGTTCTCCTCACCACCTGCTGCTGGCCTCACCACAAGGGGAAGCCTCATCCTATCAGACATATCGGACGTTTTACAGACATTTCACTACGAGGACAGGGCGACGCGGTGGAGCCGTGGTCAGGGATCTCTCTGTGTAGAGTTTGCATGCTCTCCCCCTGTCTGTGTGGGTTCTCTTCGGGTACTCCCGCTTCCCTCCCACCTCCAAACCTCTGCCAAGGTTTTCTGTCTGTACGTGTCGGCCCTAGCGTGAAGTGGCAACTCGTCCACGGTGTGTACGGACAAACGAACCCGACGTTCACCCGTTGACAAATGGGATCGGCTCGAAGGAACGAGAGTGTCTCCCCTAGGTTCACAGTTTTGGAATGGGTAAACTCACGCAACTCCAGACCACCGGAGACACACAGTGGTCATTTACTTGGTGATTTGTAGATGTTAAGGTGTGTTTGCGCCCCCATTATAGAAGTCAGGGTTCATCAACGTATGATGATGTGTGGTGTCATTAATTTATGGTTTCATGTGGGATTCAGTCCCTAACGCTCCAACTGTCACGTCCCTGTGCTGATTTATGTCTTTTCTCCATTCTTGTATTAGAAAAGTTCAACCACGTGTGCATCACACAGGTTTAACACACTGCTGCCAGCCAATCAGGACAGAGTGTCCCCCCAGACCATGGTATACTGGTAGGGGAAACACCGAATGAAGCCAAGAACGCGCTCCAACCGACACTGAGTATGAAGTGGTTCACGGTTCACCGGCGAACAAGCGTCAGAGATGAGAAACGACTGAGCCGTAGTTTGACGGTCAGTTCATGTAACTGGATTCTAAAGGAGTCTGTTGTCGACTGCGTGTCCTCCCCAACCGAGCCCCGCTGTCAGCGTCAATGGTCAGTTCCTGTAGGTTCTGTAGGACTGTCCCATGTCACACAGGGGCAGATCGGTTCCATTCAACACGTCATCATCACGGCGGCAGCCTACAGCTGCTGTCCTTGACCTTCACGTCCTTCACTTGTTCCTCAGTCCTGAACCTCCATCCTCCATCTGAAAATTGCTGCGTGTTGTTGATTCCTTCTCATGATTCAAAGAGTCTTTGATGTTTGCTCACAAGCTGTGATTAGCGCCGCAGACAGCTTATTAAATCTGATCAAAACCTCTGAAAACGACGCTGTCCAGCTGAAGAACTTCACAAGGTCGTATTGACTGACTGAATCCATGTGATCAATGTAATCAACCCAGTGATGAGCCCCGTTCAGTTCAGGGTTCAGTGTCATTAACGTCGACCGTCCTTATCACCAGGTAACATGTCAGTCTGCATTCCAGGACTTGTTCACAGCGTCCTGCTGAGGTAGCATGAGGATTTCTTTGAAGTCGAGCAGGCTGCTCTTCATATGTGAAGGTGTTTTTTTTCATTTCACACCTCTGATCGTACCCGTTGGAGACTTGTCGGCCGGCCGCAGGTCGTCGGTCCTAACGAACCTCCATAGGACCTGACGTCTCAGAGTCTCATTCCTGCAGGAGAAACTGTGGTATCTAATGGAAATGAGGGAAATAAATGTCAGATAAATACATGTCCATTAGTTCATGGAAGATCGTCTTCATATCGTCTAACTAATAGAGAAGAATGACCGGTCAAAACAGGTCACAGTTCTCAGTTTGTGAACTTGGTATTAGTGTCGTCGTGAGGTCAGAGCCTCTGTATTTTTCATGAGTACGTTTCTGAGTGACATCTATGACTGTTACTTTATTTGTGTAAAATGTCAAAGCTGGTGGTTGACGTGAGGACAGAGAGTCACGTTGTGTTTGTGAGTACTTCAGTACACTGCTGTCATAAACTGTCAGAACATCAGAAACATTCAAACCAAGTCCGACTCAGTGTCAGTGTCGTTTGTACCTGCTCATCTGTGGAATAATCTCGTCATCGCAGTCCAGATTTGTTCGGTGGGAGAGAAAACCACCGCACCGTGTTCCAGTTTTGTCAGTTGACTTCACAAAGCAGCTTCAGAGGCTGTCGTGGAACGTGAACGTGATCTCAGCACTGACCGAGTGTAACGTGACACCTCGAGTGGCTGAGAGACGAGATGTGAGGGCAGCGCCGAGTGCAGTGCGTGGATTTAGGGATTACATCATAAAAACAGCAGACACAGCCCCCTCAAGAGGAAGACCGTAGGAAAAACACCAAATATTCAGCAACTTGCTGCATAGATATACATAGGAATGTGTACAAGTACACCGTACAGCATAAATTCTTCAGTAGTCATACAGTCAATACAGAGCTCAGTAGGAGACTTGGTTGTGTCTAATATATCATTTATACACCAGACTACAGTGCTTTGTTGGGCGATTCACGGCTGGAGCGTGTGTTTCCTGTGTGATGAGACCGGTCGTCAATGATGCCAATGAGTATCCCGGGGCGCTGAGCAGCTCGATGGGGGTGAAGGACGCTGTGTCCTGAGCGGGACGAGTATAAATGCCAGAGCTCCTGGTGTGAACTCGTGATTCACCGTCACTTGGTCAGGCAGCAGGACGCAGAGGAAGCAGAAGGAGGCTTTAGGAGAAGCAGCACAGGTGAGCGTGTGTTTGAAGGTGAACCTGAGTTCACCTGGGGCCCTCCAACAGCTTGTTGTCATTCTGTCTTTGCCTCTTAGCGGGAGTATTCAAATTGTTGGAGCGGTGTAGTACGGGCCACGGAGGAGCCCCCCTATCTGGAGCACATCCACCAGACTTAGCTGGTCTTATTTTTTCACTGGATTTGGCGCAGGTTTGTGTTTTCTCAGTGCACGTGTGTGTTTGTGGTTCTCTAGGCTGCAGCAGCGGAGGCTTTACTGAAGGACTGATGTGGTCGCTACTTTGACCATTTTTGCACCAAACTGCAGCGACTCGTTTTGTCTTTCTGCTGTGTCCCATCTCTTCTATGTAGGTCACAGGACCCACCATGTTGGCTATGGATCGTTTGTTTGCTGTGTGACACAGGAAACAGGTCACTGATTTCCTAAAGTGTGAAACTATCAATGTCTCCTCTGCCCTGAAGCTCTCAGTGCCGCCATAATTAAAACTGTGTGGGGGCGTGATGGAGGACACAGACTGACTGATACTGATACTTGGTCAGTCAGGTGATCCTGTGTAGGTGCAGGTGACCTACGAACTTTAAAGCTGTTTGAATGGAGGAGACATCCTCCACCCACCTGGTCACCTGCTTTACTGATCCAATCATCAGTAACACCATTTCCATGTGTATTGTTTCATACTTTGACCTGATTTCATCTTTTTTTTTTTTGTTTCCGATCTCCCCCCTTGTCGTCCTCTGTCCCGTATGATTTACATCAGTTCTCTTTTCCTACCACCTGTCTTTTCCTGACGTAACTCCCCAAACCTTCTCCCTTCTGGTTGAAGAACTGTGACGTTCACTGTGGCTCCGGCTGCAATGGAGGACAGTGACCATGGGGTTCAGTCTTCATCAGACGAGGACTCGTGCCCTCCGTCCCCGAATCTCAGCAGGGACCATGAAGCTGAGCAGGTACAGGTGACCCCCCCCCCCCAGCTGAGGTCCTGTTCTAACCCTCTGCTGTCTTCACTGGTTCCTCTGGGCCAGTTTATTCGACGTCATGGGGAGAGTTCTTCACGTTCGTTTTGCAAAATGTGCTAAGTGACAGAAGATTTATGAACCCTAATGGTGGAAAAACTGACGGCAGAATGTTTTCCTCACAAAGGAATGTACAAGGAAGTTTATGCCCGAAATCTCAGCTCATTCAATCCACGATATTTATAGAAGGAACTGACACACGGCTCCGCTGAGAGCTGCTGGCTGTGGAACAGGAAACAGCCTCGTTAATGATGGAGACGTATTACCTTCTGAATACATTCTCACATGGGCTCAGAGGAACTCACTCACTTTCACTATGAAGACATTTCTCTCCGTCTCTCTCTCCATTTTTATAACACATAATGCCGGAGCAGACTATTGATGAACATGACATGGTGTCTCTGCCTCCGTCTGTACCTCCTGCAGACCTCAGTCGCAGCTAACGTGCAGTGGATCTCTCTCCACCTTTCCTCTCGTCCTCCCTCTGTTTCTCTGCCCCCCTCCCCCCACACGACCTCACCCGCCTCCCTCGACCTCGGCGTCCCCGTAGCATTCGTGCCATTCAGACGACTTAGAGGTGGAGAATATTATGCAGGAGCCTCTCCACCACGGAGGGCACGACCACCATCAGCACCTCGAAGCTCACGATGCAGACGGGCAAGCTGAGGGCGACGAGCGCCCCCACACCCCGTCCTTTTTACACCCCCCTGTGGCGGGAAGTGTGCAGTCAGGTTTGCCGCAGAGCAGAAGTGTGGAGTTTGATTTGGCGTCGGCCGTCGGCCCCTCCAGGCCCAAGAGCCCCTGGGGTCGGTTTGACCCGTACGACGACCACGAGGTAACATCGGGGGGCGCCTGCTGACGAGAGGAGATCTTTGATGGGTTCAGCTCCACACTGAGAGCGTTCTCACAGCTTCTAGAAGAAAATGTGGTTGTTGTGGTGAAACAATGGCGGTGATGAGCAGTTTGTGGTGGCAGCGGTTGTGTCCACTGAAAATATCTGTATGTCATCCTGTGACACACACACACACCCCCCTTTAGAAAATATATATTTACACCTTACGACACGCAGTGAATAAAATGAAGTAAGATTTCTAATGGTTGTGTTTGAATATGTTTTAGGACCAGGATAAGGAATACGTAGGTTTTGCGACGCTCCCTAACCAGGTGCACCGCAAATCAGTCAAGAAGGGATTTGACTTCACGCTGATGGTGGCAGGTGAGTACAGGTGAGTCCTCCAGCAGACATCGGATCCTAAGCTCAGGATCTTCATTGTTCTCTGTTCCTTAGGGGAGTCGGGCCTGGGGAAGTCCACCCTGGTCAACAGCCTCTTTCTCACAGACCTTTACAAAGACAGAAAGCTGCTCAACGCTGAAGGTGGGGGCGCCGCAGCTTTGGATGTGGCATTTGGTCGGCTGTGACCCTGTGTGACCCTGTGTGACCCTGTGTGTGTGTGTGTGTGTGTGTGTGTGTGTCACCCTCAGAGCGCATCACACAGACGGTGGAAATCACCAAACACACGGTGGATATAGAAGAGAAAGGCGTCAAACTAAAGCTGACCATCGTGGACACGCCCGGGTTTGGAGACGCCGTAAACAACACAGAGTGGTAAAACGTCAATGACAACCCTGTTTTTAAAGTGTCACACTACTAAAAGCCTGCTGATGCTTCTGCGTTGAACTGACTTGTCAAAGACCGGCATCATTGTCCGCTGATGTATTTCTGTCCAAGATCACGTTTCGGACGGTTCCATTCGCTCAGCAGTCATGGAAGTGCTGCTCCGAGGTCATTTATTCTGTCTTTCCTTTGTTTACTTCAAGTGACAGCGACTGAAAGTGGGCAGATCTTGTTGCCACAGCAACTCCAACAAGATTGACCAAATTTTCAGCTCACTTTTTCCATCTAAAATCGTCATTTCTGGACACAAACTGAAATCCCACTCCGAGATCTGGAAAAGTCCCGTGATGCACACAGGCCAATCCTGGTTGTTGCTGTCAGCGGAGAGCGGCGTAGCCGCCACACGTAGTTCCACTGAATGGAGAAGTGTACATCAAACTACGGCACGTACGTCGTTAAGGCGTAGGTCCACCGTCGATTTGACGCAGACAAGAAGCATTAATTGGGCTTCAGCAGGAACAAAGAAGGAGCATCTCTACATGTTTGGTACTTCTGCTCTCCGCTCTCCGTTTGATGCCGTGCTGAAACATCCCTGAATTGTCCTTGGAGTCGTGTGCACCGTTCTTAGGCTGCATCTCCCCGTGTGTGTCTCTGCTGCAGCTGGAAGTCAGTGGCCGACTACATCGACCAGCAGTTCGAGCAGTATTTCAGGGACGAGAGCGGCCTCAACCGCAAGAACATCCAGGACAACCGAGTGCACTGCTGCCTGTACTTCATCTCGCCGTTCGGTCACGGGTAGGATTCTAAACCAGCGATCTGTCCTTTCTCTGCTCCCACTGGGCTGACAAGCATCTCCCATCCAGCTCATTCACAGCGTTTGTCTGGAGATTCACTGTAAATATCTGCTGCACCAGTGACGACTGGCAGCATATGGAGTCCCATTAAATGTTAATGCAGCAGTTTCTCCCCCTCTCTGTCTCCCTCCCTCTCCCCCACTCTGTCTCTCTCTCTCCCCTCCCTCTCTCTCTCTCTCCCCCCTCCTCCCTCTCCCCCACTCTCCCTCTCTCTCCCTCTCTCTCTCACCCCCCCCTCTCTCTGCCCCCTGTACTTTACTTTTTTTTCCTGTACTTTAGCTCTAATCACTTGTTTGCTCTGAGTGCTGATGCGGTACTTTTCAGTGTATGCGTGCACGTGCACTGAGACACATTAGTGAGCTCATTAAAGATGAAAACCCCATAAAGGTCCAGGACAGAGAAACTGCCCCCTCTGTTGGTAACTGCCCGTCATTACACCTAAAACAAACCTCAGCCACCATTGATGGTCACCCACAAACAACTTGAATTTGATGTAAAAATCAAGTCAGAACACGTCACTGCAGCGCTGTTATCACACAAATGAACACGATCGAGTGTTCAGAGGATGAGACGGTACATGTCAGCAGCTGAGAGAAGAGAGATTCTACCGAGGTCAAAGTGTGTGTGAGTGTGTGTAACTGTCAGTGCAAAGGCAAATAGGACAAATACGCTGCTATTGTGGAAGAGGATTTCTTGGAGAGAGACTGCAGGGTGAAGGTGACTCGGTCATCGCTTTCTACCGCTGACTCGTCTCCTTTCATTCATGAAAACCTCCTGCAGCACAGACACAGTCAGAGAGAGAGAGACCCCCAGTGGAGAGTTGGTGACATGACGCAGATGTCACAGTGTCTTATTAGACCGTGTGTGTGTGTGTGTGTGTGTGTGTGTGTGTGTGGTTTTTTTTCCCAGTCTTCGACCTCTGGATGTGGAATTCATGAAAGCTCTGCATGAGAAGGTCAACATTGTCCCCGTTCTGGCCAAAGCAGACACACTCACCCCGAGTGAGGTGAAGAAAAAGAAAATCAAGGCAAGACGCCCTTCACCTGTGTGTGTGTGTGTGTGTGTGTGTGTGTGTGTGTGTGTGTGTGTGTGTGTGTGTGTGTGTGTGTGTGTGTGTCAGCCACATGTTGACGTTTCCTGTGTGCAGATTAGAGAGGAAATCGAGCAGTACGGCATCAAGATCTACCAGTTCCCCGACTGCGACTCGGATGAAGATGAAGAGTTCAAGCAGCAGGACCTGGAGCTGAAGGTGAGAGCAACAGTTTTACACTTCTTATGGGAAGATTGAAGATATTTACACATGAAAACATTGTTGTATCATTCAGTAAGAAATGATCAAATGTTGATTAACTAGAAAAGCACAGACCTCCACCCAACAGCTCTTTTCCACCCAGATTTCCACCAGATATGAACATACCTAACCTTATTTTGTCTCCATCAACAGATCACTTGACAAAGAACACACCCTCTTACATTTGGAAATTCAGTGATATCATGTTGTATTCAGTAGTTATGGTTGTTAGTGGTGGTTTTCTTCTGGATAGAGCTCCAGAACGAATCAAGACAGAACCAATCTGTTCACACTCTCCTCATTCAGCAGAGTCTCAGCTACAATCTGGTGTTAGTTCATGTCTTCATCTTCATCCGTTGCCTTTCAGTGTTCTTGTTCTGGATCATAATATCTACAACTTTGTCAGAATCTGGATATATTAGAGAACCTATCGTGAATGCATCCTGTATATTTTTGCCACCAATGTATGGTGGAGTTCTAGACACAGATGCTGAAAATGTCCCTATCTACAATGATTCAACAGATTCCTGGATCCAGATGGTTCCAGAACATTACCAACTTTTAATCGTCTGGTCCTGGTCCATTATCACCATGTACTGAACGTTTCATTAACATCCATTGCTTTGATAACAGAACACACATGTTTACACGTTACAGAAGAAACCATTTTTAAATGACTTGACGTGTCTCCAGTGACTGGACAGTGACTCAGCATCTCTCTGCTCCGCTTGCATCATTAACTGACGGTGTGTCAGCTTTGTGTCCTTCTTCTTCAAGACTGGAAACGTGGGGAAATTCTAACATAGAACAGAATAGAATAGAATAGAATGCCCCTCATTGTACAATTGCATTGTAAAATGACAATGACATTGGAGAACTTCTCCCTCTCCAGACCAAATTTAAATAGTAAAGGATACAAATCTTCACTATTAACAAGTAAACATTCCAACGATGAATATAAAACTAGTATAAAAAGGTCTTATATGCATGAAATATAACATGAAATGGAGTTAAATAAGGATGAAAACTGGCTATGAACAGGAACTGTAGGACAGGATCCATCGTGTCTCTCACACCATGTTTCATATTCACGTGTTGAAGCAGTCACATAGAGATGTTCGGGTCTAATTGTTTTGTCCAGGAAAGCATCCCGTTCGCAGTCATCGGCAGCAACACAGTGGTGGAGGCGAAGGGGAAGCGTGTGCGCGGCCGTCTGTATCCGTGGGGCATCGTTGAAGGCAGGACTCCCCCTCACCTTCTTCACCTTTAAGGGCCGTTAGCGCCTGTCGCCGCGGTGACCTGACGCTCAGCACAGGGCGAGCGGTGCAGTGACGTGTTCTCCGTCTCCTCCCTGGTTTGCAGTTGAAAACTCGGCACACTGTGACTTTGTGAAGCTGAGGAACATGCTGGTTCGCACGCACATGCAGGATCTGAAGGATGTGACCCGGGAGACCCACTACGAGAACTACAGAGCCCAGTGCATCCAGAGCATGACCCGCATGGTGGTGAAGGAGCGCAACCGCAAGTACGACACACACACACACACACACACACACACACACACACACACATCCATCCATCCCTTTGACTGAAGCTTCATGTTTGTGTCGCTCTCATGTGTTGTTCAGGTCTCAAGAGCAGATTTGAATTAAATATGTGCTCGCGTTCGTATAAGCGTGTGTTTATATTATCAAAATAAGTACATCAGTCTGTGTTCACCTGGGATCCGTTCAAGGTTTGTGACAACCCCGACCCTCTCTGTATTTCAGTTACAAACATATGAAACTTTAATAGACATTTGGTTTGATTTCTGACAGTTTAAATGAAAATAGAGCTGAAAAATCAGCCACTTTCCTCCATGTCAGTGTTAACAAACTCTGGATCTTCTCTAAACCTGCTTTCTGGAGCGGACCCCTGATGTGAATGTTCAGAGAGGAGCTGATGGGCGTTTGTGTCGAAGCCCCCAGCCGTCTGTTTACCGTCCGTTTCCTCCCTGTAGTAAGCTCACCAGAGAGAGCGGCACCGACTTCCCCATCCCGGCAGTGGCCGACATGACGGACAGCGAGACGGAAAAGCTCATCCGAGAGAAAGACGAGGAGGTACGGCACACCGACCACGAAAGGGACTCACATCAGCACCACGAGCTCGAGCCGGAACACGAGCACTTAGAGCCTCAGTCCCACGCAGAGACACATCAGTGGGAGGACGAAGCCCTCTGAGCGCCTGTAGCTCCGAGTTCTCGCCGTTGGAGCGTCATGTTTGTGCGGTTGACGATGAGTAACCCCAGAAACATGACTCCTCTGCTGGAGCAAATCAGAACCTGAACTCCAGAGTTTCTTCAGGACCGGATAAAATGTGTGATGGTTAATAGACAACATGTTTGTCAGACAGATATTCCCAGAAGTAAACAAACCCTCCTGGTAGTTGATGATATGAATTAAAAAGGAAGATTCAGTAAGATGAAGAAGACAAAAAAACCCACTAAACAGGCTGAGGTGTGTTAGTTACTGAGTGTAAATGTTCCAAGAAATCTACCTGAGAATGGAGAGGACGTGAAACTTCAACAACCGATGTCCTGTCAACTGTCTTCATTCATGAAATCACTGCGTTAAGGGATTTTATTCATTTTAAATTAAAAAGACGTCTCAGTACAGGTCACGTCCAGTGACATGAACGAACAGAGTAAAAACATCATTCATGTGGTTTTACAGCCGATGACTCCTCCTCCCCATTTTAACCCCAAGAAATCTATTTATTCAATCAAATAAACTATTTTCTTCCTCAATGTTCTTTATTCTCTCTGTGAATAACGTCCAATTACAACGGTGGCAAACATCCGATTAAGATGGAGAACACAGCAGCACACACTGCAACATGGTGGCGTGTGGGTACAGACACGGGCGTGACAGGAATCCATGGTGTTATTGATCGGCTGTGGGTGTAGTCCAGCGTAAATGATTGACTTCCTGAGTCGTAAAGGATTATTCTGCTGTTTTAAACCCGGGTCCCATTTTACCATTGATCGGCTGTTTAACTGCTGATGTCAAACTCGTGTCAGCTGACGCTCCAGCGATTCATTTACGTTGTGTCTGTAGAAATTCTCACTACAACAGTCAGTTGTTGTCAGTCAGTCAGTTGTAGTCAGTCAACAGTTGTAGTCTGTCAGTCAGTCAACAGTCTGTCGTAGTCAGTCAGTCAACAGTCTGTCGTAGTCAGTCAGTCAACAGTTGTAGTCTGTCAGTCAGTCAACAGTCTGTCGTAGTCAGTCAGTCAACAGTTGTAGTCTGTCAGTCAGTCAACAGTCAGTCAACAGTCAGTCGTAGTCTGTCAGTCAACAGTCAATTGTTGTCAGTCAGTCAGTTGTAGTCAGTCAACAGTCAGTCGTAGTCTGTCAGTCAGTCAACAGTCAGTTGTTGTCAGTCAGTCAGTCAACAGTCAGTTGTTGTCAGTCAACAGTCAGTCGTTGTCAGTCAGTCAACAGTCAGTCGTTGTCAGTCAGTCAACAGTCAGTTGTTGTCAGTCAGTCAGTCAACAGTCAGTTGTAGTCAGTCAACAGTCAGTCGTAGTCTGTCAGTCAGTCAACAGTCAGTTGTTGTCAGTCAGTCAGTCAACAGTCAGTTGTTGTCAGTCAACAGTCAGTCGTTGTCAGTCAGTCAACAGTCAGTCGTAGTCAGTCAGTCAACAGTTGTAGTCTGTCAGTCAACAGTCAGTCGTTGTCAGTCAGTCAACAGTCAGTCGTTGTCAGTCAGTCAACAGTCGTAGTCTGTCAGTCAGTCAACAGTCAGTTGTTGTCAGTCAGTCAGTCAACAGTCAGTTGTTGTCAGTCAGTCAGTCAACAGTCAGTTGTTGTCAGTCAGTCAGTCAACAGTCAGTTGTTGTCAGTCAGTCAGTCAACAGTCAGTTGTTGTCAGTCAGTCAGTCAACAGACAGTCGTAGTCAGTCAGTCAACAGTCAGTCGTAGTCAGTCAGTCAACAGTCAGTTGTAGTCAGTCAGTCAGTCAACAGTCAGTCGTAGTCTGTCAGTCAACAGTCAGTTGTAGTCAGTCAACAGTTGTAGTCTATCAGTCAGTCAGTCAACAGTC